>NC_040893.2:21002093-21179781 GCF_900634795.4 Betta splendens | reverse complement strand
AGGCGCACGCGAGCTCCACGGTGGCCGCCGTAGGAGGGGGCGCGCGAATTGAGCTTATGCAGTTGTAACCGAACAGCTTGTGTCGCACGTGCAGCTCCGACAGGCCCATTCCCCAGATGACCGGCACGGCGCAACGGGCTGCGACGGCTGCAGCGAACTGGCACGAGATCCGCCGCAGGGCGCCCCAACCCGAGAGGGTCGAGCGGTACGCGCGCTCGAGCGCACCGCAGGGATTGCCGATGGCGCCACTAAAGGTGAGTCCGTGGACTACAGCTGCCAGGTAAGTCAAGGTAAGCGCGACGCTGGGCTCCACGCCGCCCACCTCGGACAGCAGCTTGAGCTCGTGCGTGCAGCAGCACAGCTGGAAAGTGGACACGAGCTCCACTGCGCACACGCTGAGGCTGCTTCGTGCCAGGGCCCGGGCCAGAAACCTGCGGGTGGCCTCGCACACGGCCACCACCGCGGCCAGCACCGACAGAGACACCGTCAGGTCTGCAGTCATGTCAACCTCTTCGTCCGCGACCGTCTGTGGCTGCAGCCGCTGCGAGGCTCCGCTGCGTGGACCGAACCGCTGCGTCCCGCTGGATTTAAGCCTCGTCTGCGGTGGTTCAGTATTGTGCCGGTAGCTCACATTGTGCGGACGTGACTTCGCTCCGCAACGCTCCCGCCTCTCCTGGATCACCCGTCATCTCCTTCCTCATCTCCTTCCTCCTTTCCTCTCCTCCCTTCCTTCCTCCCTCGTCTGTGCCTCGCTTTCTCTCCTCCCTCCTCTCTCGGATCATCCGTCATCTCCTTCCTCATCTCCTTCCTCCTTTCCTCTCCTCCCTTCCTTCCTCCCTCGTCTGTGCCTCGCTTTCTCTCCTCCCTCCTCTCTCGGATCATCCGTCATCTCCTTCCTCATCTCCTTCCTCCTTTCCTCTCCTCCCTTCCTTCCTCCCTCGTCTGTGCCTCGCTTTCTCTCCTCCCTCCTCTCTCGGATCATCCGTCATCTCCTTCCTCATCTCCTTCCTCCTTTCCTCTCCTCCCTTCCTTCCTCCCTCGTCTGTGCCTCGCTTTCTCTCCTCCCTCCTCTCTCGGATCATCCGTCATCTCCTTCCTCATCTCCTTCCTCCTTTCCTCTCCTCCCTTCCTTCCTCCCTCGTCTGTGCCTCGCTTTCTCTCCTCCCTCCTCTCTCGGATCATCCGTCATCTCCTTCCTCATCTCCTTCCTCCTTTCCTCTCCTCCCTTCCTTCCTCCCTCGTCTGTGCCTCGCTTTCTCTCCTCCCTCCTCTCTCGGATCATCCGTCATCGCCGTCCTCCTTTCTCCAAAGTTAATGGAGTAGCGACCTAGACAAGCCTAGTTCATCTCTGTTTGTACCAGCAGCTGCAGATCTGTTGACCGTCTTGAAATGATAAAGCTGATGTTATGCTGGACAACACTGGACTGTGGGATGTGGACTTGGACCATGGACAACACCAAAACACGAACACGCAGTGATGCATGTTCGCCTTCACCTTTTCAGGCTGAGGTGAACCAGGCACTTAGTAACCACTCAGCTGACTTCTCCAGCACCTTCTCCTCCGAAGCCAATCACATGATTGGCCCCGCCCTATCTGCCTTGATTGACAGACTGTTTGTGATTAAAGTCACTTTTGAAATATTGAATTATCAAATACCTCGACCAACAGTTAAAAAATGTGTTAAATAAAGCTAACTTTAATGTAAACCTTCAAATCTTCTCACATAAATTATAGAGCAAAGAAAAAAATTAAAACCAACTGAACATCTGCACAGTAGGGTCATCAAAACGTATATCAAAACGCCAAAACATTTTTATTTGCTTTATAATAATTAATAATGCAACTCTTATTATGTCATACATGTGTTATGATGCTTGTTCATTAACTGTTTAAACACATCTGAGAGACAGATTCAAATATTATTTCAATATATTTAACATATAGTGCCCCGTAACATTAGGCACTGATAAGAATAGCATGAACCCTATTCTAGCTTTTTATTTGACAATGTGCTGTAAGACTAATCTAAATTCATATAGTAAATATGCCTGTCGATCATCAATGCTGTCTTCATAAAACCCTAATTTATCCAGTGTCTGTACTAATCACTCATTATCACTATACTTTCGGTAAATGTCCATTTTATATTTATATTTGAAATGTTTTAAGTTAGTTTGCTTTATATCCTCTTTATTATTATTCCATAATTTTACTCCATTCCATTTCTGCTTTTTTTTTTGCGACAGTGGCGGGTCTATGGACTTCTCCGCTCTTACCACTAGATGGTGCTGTCTTCTCAGGTAACATTCCGAACGTACACGTTATGTTCATCAAAATCTGTTTAAATTTAATCATTTAATTTATTGTGTTGGTATAGTATGTTGTTGTCGTGGTTATATTTCTCTTTAGCTGCTTCTCAAATGCGCTCTACCTGGATTGAAATGATAAAAATACCTACTTCGTTTATACCTGGCATGGACGCAGCAGCAGTAGCAAACACATTATAGGACGAGGGATGTGAAATATCTTTTACGCCTCCGTTATGTACGTATCACGACTCGCGCGCTACCGGCGAGCCATATGACCCGCCCTGCCTGTATTCGGATGTGTCCTTCAGCCAATCGACGACGAGCAGGGGGAGACCTAACCAATGGCGTGTAAGGGGTGGGCGTTAGTGTGCAGCAGGCTTCGCTGTGCCTCGCTAACAATAGCCTGGGTTCGGTAAGTTTACAGTTAAACAGCAGGCAGGAGGGCGACGGTGCGGAGCAAAGTAGCCCATTAGAGAACCGCTTACATAAGACGGCGTGTCCCGGTGTCAGAGATTATCACACAACCTTCTGGGATTTACACCAACAAATACGACAAGTGGTGAGTGCGCCTCTGGACTTTATTTCCAGTCGTCACATCGAGCCCCGCATGGTGCAGGGCTGGGACCGAGGGGCGCGTGAGCAGGAGGGTTAATGGTCTCTGGGCTCGGCTCACACCGGTGTATAGTCTTATAATGGGATTATTATAACGGGCATCCTTGTGTTTAAACATGAAGTCAGCGAGGTTTTACAATCGGAGGTGCCGGGTCTTTTTTACGCCGGTCGTAGGCTGGTGACGAATACCAGAATGAACGAATGAATGGGAACCTGACACTTTTCCACCTTCTGATTCATCAGAAAGTCTCAGCATTAAGGTCCAAGAACAAAAGACCCGC
Source organism: Betta splendens (assembly GCF_900634795.4). Lineage (NCBI taxonomy): Eukaryota > Metazoa > Chordata > Actinopteri > Anabantiformes > Osphronemidae > Betta > Betta splendens. Next base: position 21,176,578 of record NC_040893.2, on the reverse strand, counting down.
TCGGATAATTCGGCGTAGGGTTCGTTGTTAAGATCTTTAAATAATAACTAAATAGTAGTGAAATGGCAGAAATGTGAGCCAAGGGTTTCTTTACATCTGCAAATGCAGCTAAAATACAGCAAATCTGTGATTTTAGGTCTACATTCAGAAAAGGTGGAGCAAGGAGACTGAAGACATGCAGCAACAATTATGCATAATTTAAAACATGTAAAGGTCATAGCAGATGATTTAACTACAACAAATCCATGTGAAGCACAGATCAAGATAAAGTCTTAAAATGATCAACAATGTTTAAAAGTTCCTACTTTTAAAAACCTAGATGGTGTCGTCCTTAATGAACAGGAAGCAGAGAATCAGCATGAGGAAACTAGTTACAAACATTTTATTTTATTGTGCACTGTTCTATTTAACACCCCAGGATTTTGTCTGTGGCTTTAATGTACGCCGACACATAAGGGACACAAAATCACAGCCCGCAGACAGAAATAATATTTATTGCACAGACCCTCATTATGACGTGCTGGCTAATAAGTATTTCGGTAATGTTAATGAGGCATGATTACACCATGTCACCAGAAATGTGTTATTACAGCTGGATACCAGACTCCAACATGGCCCCCAGTCAGCTGATTGCCACACAGCAGCTGAAACAGGCTCTGACTTCCTGGTTGTACACAAAAGCTGCACATGCACAGATTTAACTCAGTGTTTTAAGAATTCGTGTGCAGTAAAATCATTGTCTTCTTCACCTGATGCTTCTTGAATTAGTGAAATTTTCGTTAGTTCTCCAAGACTCCTGCACAGAAATCTTTTTGAAATTCACAGCAGCTCTTCTTTCCACACGGCTCAGCAGAGATCTGTGTCATGGAGAGTCTGCTTAGTGCTAACTGGATGGGCCAGTAGATTTTGGAAGGTTTAGTGGTGTTGGTTATTGGTTGCAGACAAGGGCACTCGAGCCCTCACTTGGCGTTCTTGTCCGCGTTAGGGGTTCTTTCCCGTCCCATCACTGCCCACTGAGCCTGCAGGACTCTGCCTGTGTGTCACCGAGCAGCAGCAGCCGTTCTCCTGCTGATTGTGCTGTTGTTGCTCTTTGCTCCCTGTTATAAAAGGTTTGATCTGACTGACCAGGTTCCTGGATAATGAAAAGCTCTTGGTGTGTAAGCTGATTTAAAAGTGTTGCTGGTTCACTGACGTTTGTGATTTGTCACTGGGCTCATTCTTATTGTTCATTCCCCTGTTTGTGAAGTGAGCCTTCTAATAGCTACACCCCAACATCCTTCTAGACATCATGAATGGAGGAAGTGACTTGTCGAGGCTGGTCTGATTAAAGTCACCGGAGATCATAAAGAAAGCGTCAGGATGTGTGGACTGCAGGTTGGAGGCGACCGTCTGTATGACGTCACACGCCAGGGCAGCGTTCGCGGGGGTGGGGGGTGGTGTAAACAGCGATGAGGATAACGTGTGAAAACTGTCTGGGTAAATAACATGGACGGAGACCCACGGGCAGCAGTTCGATGTCGGGGCTGCAGATCCGCCCCGTCACGTGCACCCCAGCCCCCCCGCCCCCCACTTCTTCCTGCTCCCCACTCAGCCTCAAAGCGCACGGCGCGTCAGTGTTAACGCAGCCAGGTCCCCGTGAAACACATCAAACTGCACTCAGCAAAGATGGTCTCCTCTCACTAGAGCCGTCAGTTCGTCCATTTTATTATCCAGTGACCTCACGTTGCCCATAATCAGCGAAGGGAGACGCGGCTTGAATCTTCTCTCCATCTCTTTGCCTCCTCTGCATCCCCTCGTGTTCCTCAGTATTTCTTCGGGGAAGCTTGACGTTTCTGGCGGAGTCAGGTATTTTGCTGCTGAACTTAGTGAGATCAGCTGATTCCGGGTGTAAGCAACGTTCGCTGCTCTTGTGCACCAGCTTTACGGATGAGGGAAAGTATGAATCCAATCGAAAAAATGAACAAAAAAAACTTTCTCGAGCAACATCACCAGAGAGGGTGCACCTTAAATACTAAGACTAGTTATAGAAAATGACACGCGGTAGGTAAAAGTGAGGAAAAACACAGAAAAGACAAGACGGTGAAGAGTGATCGGAGCGTGCTGCAGCAAGGCTTGCGCATGCGCACTGTAAGTGGAAGCTGGTTGAGTATGGATAATCCACCAACCACAGTGTAAAAAAATTCCCCAGTAATCATAAATTACCTTGAATTGGAATCATTCATGAAAGTGTCGCTTAGCATTGTCACAAGCCTTTATTCCCAGTTACTAAACCATGCCATAGCGAAGTAAAATGAACTTCCTGCTCTGTCTGAGCAGCGGCCAGCTGAACAGTCGATGGGGTAGTAGTTTAAGGGTTGCCATGGAGACCTAGGTGTGGCTTTTATTGCGCCACGTGACATACAAGGTCACTCACGTGTCAGTTTGCAGCCTAACAACTTGAAGGTGACAGAGAGACAGAGGAAAGGCTAAGGAGGTAATGACCGTTTGGCCCATTTGGTTCTTTACTGAACCACAAGGGAAGAATATTAGGATTCAATCACAGTCAAGTCTCCACCGGCTGGGGACTGTATGTGTGGGTAGGATGTCATGATGTACCTGACCATGTGTTGCAGTAAAGTATTTGAGCACTGAGGCCGTTCAGAGTTCCAACCGGCCATGAATTCTACTACAAGGTTAGAGTTTTTAGTTTGAAGTAATGGACCATGATGACTTTACTGTATGTTTGTCTCTGAGGAGAGTGGTGGAGGTTTGTTTCATGAAATGTAGCAGGTGTCTCTAGTCTTTAACCTTTAATCCTATAAACCAGCGGTCCCCAGCCTTTTTTGTGCCATGGACCAGTTTGATATTGCACAATATATCCATGGACCGGTCTCTGCAGTGTTGGGAAAATATACAACAAAATCAAATCATATGATTGGCATAAAAAAGCTCCAGGTATTTTCTAAATATAATAATAAAAACAGTGTATGCAGCTTTATTAGCAGTGGACTCTTTAAATGCAGAATGCTTGGTCTCCAAGTGGCGGAGCAGCTACCTTCCTTCCCCCATTGGAGCAGAGCGGGTTTGATGCGTGGGAACAACCTGTCATAATAAATCCATGTTTCAAATAGGACTCCTTGTAATGCCTGTTAAATGCACCCTTATTTTCTTTGAAGTCGTAGGCGCTTCTTCTGCCTCACAGACTCTTTTATGCCGTGCAAAGAACCTTGTTCGCTATCTTGGGGGTTCTAACTTAGCACAATGTACTAGCCCCACTGGCCGAAGCAGCCCGTTTACGAGGGCAGCGGTTGTAGGTAGGACACGAGATTGAGGAGAGATTCCGATCATTTTCCAAAATAAAACATTGTTCAGAATCATAGTATAGAAAACAGAAATAATGTAAATTAAGTATTCTGTTGCGGCTCTGTACCAACGAACCCATGGACAAATCAGCGTCCTGGGGGCTGGGGACCACTGCTACAGGCTAAGGTAAACAAACAGACTTGTTTCAAACCTTAAACTGGTGTCCAGTTACTTACTGGCAGGTTTCTTCAATGAATAATTAAGGAGGTTACCGGTTAAAATGGGTTTTTCCTCTGTGCATAGACCTGCGCTCACACAACACAACAGAAAGAGTGATATTGGCTGTGGAGCAGCTGAATAATACATGGCTTGTCTGCCCGGAAGGCGGCCCGGTCCAGAGCAGCGTCCAGCGCCTGAGGAACGGGCCAAGTCCAGATGAAAGCTGGGATATCGTGTAGTCGCGATGCCATTAACCCCAGTGGAGTGGAGCGGCTGTGATTTCAGGCAGATAGTTTCTGTTACTTGCACACTAGCGTTGTTGGGTTTCTTTGCTTAGAGCTGTAATCAGCAGCATCTCCACAGACTCTTATCTTTAGCGGTGCAGCATTTAGTTGTTCACTGAAATAAACTAATCAAACTACAGTACATCATTGCAGCTGAAATCATAACCTCAAAGTGGTTCAACCCGAGTATAAAAACTACCACATTTAAACATATGAATTGTTTGTATGATGTGAACCAAAGGAGTCAAATGTACATTAAACATTCCCCAGATTTGGACCTACGAGTCCGACCAGTTCAGCTGCTTGCAGGCTTTGTAACCAATGGCAGCAGATCTGACCCGTTTGTTCACACTGCTGGAAGCAGACCACCGTCTGTGTGTTGGGCTACATCGGCACTGTTCGAGTGGATATGAGCAGATTGTGTGCGTGAAATGCAGCTGTTGGAACTCGCCCTGGACCCGACACCGAAGTGAGGTCATCCAGTACTGGTTCTGAAACCGTCCCTCCCTCTGACCTGCTCGTAACTCGCCTGTCCTTCATTCCCTCATTTCTGCTGTGCATCGGCTCCCTGTGTGATCCTCTTCTGTCCTGTAACTCTGGTCTCTGTAATTATCGTTCCATCTCTCTGTCAGGCAGAGGAAGCATTTTCAATTTGTTGGCTTGATTTAGCCAAAGGGATAGTTCTTACTTTATATTTAGTTGAGAAAAGGCTAAATTATTGACCTAATGGCTAAAACTAAAGCAGTAGTTCACGGTGTGTTAATTAAAGCGGTGAGTGAAATCCCTCCATCACTGATTTCACAGCTGTTACTCACATTCTAGATTCCGTAGTTGATGGAGGCTGATGATAACAAAAAAGCTAGATTCTAGTTCCATCGGCTCCGTGTTTCTGTGTTCATTGAAAAGCTCTTATGATTCTAACATGATCTATCGGAAAAAGCCTTTAAAGCTGCTTAATTTCTTTTTTCATCATAGGTGAGAAGCTGTTGATGCTGAAGCAGCAAATGACACAAACATGAGTCACTTTAAATCATTGTTTCTGAAACTGGGTTCCATCGAACCCTAGGGGTTCGGTAAGTCAATCTCAGGCGTTCAGCGCAGGTCAAGACACAAGACACGGACCCGACCTAGAATTTGTGATAACTCGCCCCGCCTGGCGATCATTGGCTGCAGATGATCCCGCTACATTGCTTTATTCCATAGTTTTGGGGTCCGTACGAGCTACGATTTCGTAGAGCCAATATACAATTGAGGGTAAAAGATGAAAACCATTTCAGTGTGGTAGTTTTGCAAAACCTAATGTCTTTGTGAAAAATTATATATGTAATTTTTGATGCATTGCTTTGGTTTTGTTCTTTGAACACGGTGATGTTAATGTATGATTCATTTCGTGAACCAGTAAAACATATATCTATGTCATGAATGAAAATTCGATTCAATTTTTTTTAATAAAAGAAGGGATGTGCATATGAAGCTAGTAGGGTTCAGTACCTCCAAGGTTAAGAACCACAGTTTTAAATGGATTCATTACAACACAACTTGTTTCTGGAGACTCGGCCACTGTTGTTTTTTCTTTGTGCCTCACCTCCTGTTCTCTCAGCTGAACAGCACCGACTTGCTGACACTCTCCAGGATTTAAATGAGGCCAGTGGACCGCTTTACCCTGGTCCACTTTTGTAATTGATTAGTATTAACGTGTGCAAACTGCCACAGTTGTGAATACTTGCTTCTTATTTCTATTGGTACTGACAGTCAAGGAGGCATCTCCTTCTGAATGGGTGCTGGTTTTCAGGTTTGAGGGTCCTGAGGCTCACCACACAGCGATTGGCCCCGCAGCCGTGAAACTCGAGCGCTTTCACGTCGTCTCAGGTGGCCTGACTAGGTGTGTGCTTCACACTGTGGCTGAGCTGGTCGGTCGGGCGGTGGGAACAAGCTGCTTCAGAGATCTACGCCTTGGACATTCAGGCTTTAAGCTGCAGCTCTAATGCTGATTATTTGTGTCAGAGGATGTCACTCAGGTCTCGGCTCAGACTTTCTGTTTAAACTGGAAGTGCTTCATTCCAGACCTGAAGTCTCAGAAGTGTTGTTTGTTCTCCCTCTCCCTGATTGGCTGATTTCAGGGATCATCGTCTTAAACGACCTGTCCACCTGTGTGTGTGTGTGTGTGTGTGTGTGTGTGTGTGTGTGTGTGTGTGTGTGTGTGTGTGTGTGTGTGTGTGTGTGTGTGTGTGTGTGTGTGTGTGTGTGTGTGTGATAAAGCCTCTAATCTGGATCTGGGCCTTCTGGCCGTGGACGTGTTTCCTCGTTAAGGTGTGAATGTGTGGACAGCTGCAGGACTCTCGCCCCTCCCCCCGTCTGAGTCAAACACTGGTGCAATGCTGCTTCACATTCTGGCTCCTGTTCCTCCAAAGTAGAGGCTTGTGGTGAAGCTCTCTGAATTACACGTATAATCTGGGATATGTTGTGTGTGACGGAGCATCTTCTTCACAGCCAATGGCAACGACACAGGCCTGATGTCCTCCTCTGTGAAGTTGCACACAGCTGCAGCGGGTAAATCCTACAGAAGGAAACCACAGCTGCTGGAAGCAGCAGCGAATCAGACCACGGGCCGTACTTGGTGGTTCACTGAGGGAGAAGCGCTGGCCCATGTTATGTAAGGCAGCTGATGGCTCCCAGCATGCACTGCAGCTCCATTATTTATGGCACGCTGGGAGCCTCCCTCTAAGCACCTGTGGGCCATGTGTTGAGGGTGTGATGCTGGCAGATTGGGTCCAGGTTAGAGGCTGCGTGCGTGCGTGCGTGCGTGCGTGCGTGCGTGCGTGCGTGCGTGCGTGCGTGCGTGCGTGCGTGCTGGTATGTTACACTGTCACTGGTGTAATCTAGTTCATTAAGCATGGACTGGACCGTGGCATGTTGATGTTAGGTGTCAGGTGTGACTGATTTGATTAACATTAGAGCAAATATCAGTATCAGCCAAACTCTTGGACTCTGTCGAACGTCCGCCGCCTTGTTTGCGCTCTGACTTTGATCGTTCAGTGTGTCCGTCCTCGCCTCGCTCTCTAGGACCGGGTGATGATGAGTGAGTCCGGGCTGAACCGAGGTGTTTCTGGACCTCCCTGTGCTGCATTTCAGCCTTTTGGTTTGTGGTTTGTGAGGGAGAGAGATCTGTGCTCATGTTGGTCCCTCTTCTTCTTCAACCATGAAGCTGTCGCCAACAGGCTCATTGAGGTTCGAGCTGTCTGTTGATGATGTTAACTGTGAAGTATCAGTCGTTTGCCTCTGGTGATTTCCTGTGTCACCTAACACACCCGTCTCCAGTGACTCGACGCTCGCTCACTTCAGCCCTTGTTCTGTTCTTGAACCTAAACAGCAGCAGAGCAGTTTTGGTGGCGCTGGCTATGGAGCTGGACCGGATGCTGCGTTTGTGTTTAGACTCATACAAATCTTTAATTTATGAATCATTCTGTTGGCCAATCCAGTTTCTCGGGTACTGTAACTGGGAAACAGCTTTACCTGTGCAGAGGAGACCTGGTTCCATTATCTGAAGCTGAGGCACAAACATTGAAGGCACTTGTGTCATCAGTCGCTTGTTTTTTTGTTGTACGCCAGCAGATAATCAGAATAAAACCAGCACAATTCTGCATCCTGATCCGGTCCAGTTAATCAAATCCTGACTTTTTTAGCTGAAATACTTTGGAGGACGGGAGATGAAGACGCTTTAAAAGCCGGTGGAGAGGAGGCGCCACGCTGACCTCAGCTGCTTCCTGAAGACAATGTGCTGAGGCAGAACAGATGGCTGCATGAGGGAGGGATGGGCTATGTACCATAACCTGCATAGCCACGGTTATTTTAGCCCAAATAAAAGAAGGTCAGCCTGATTAGATAAAACAACATTTAACCCACCAAACAAAGTTAACCATTCACACCAACACAAAGGATTATGGGTAACATGAGAGGGGTCCATTGACATGTGATGACAAAATAGGTCCTTTCTTCGCCTCGCTTACGCTCGAACAAGGCACCAGTTCGGCAGTGAGGCCATTCTGTGGCCCAGGGCTCAGGCTTAAGTTAGCGTCCCCTGCTAAGATGCAGTCTGTCATGTGGTCACGCTTTAGTCACGTCTCCTCCACTTTCATCCTCCCAATCCAGCCACTCGCCACCACATCACTCTCCTCCACCTCGTCTGTCTTTTATTTTATACTTGGCCACAGTCCTCTCTTGAGACTCACCATCTGTTTGTGGATCAAACACACACACGCGCACACAGATTGTTCACTTTGTGCATAACGGCCTGAAAACAAGCATTTCATTGAAAATCAATGAGATTGTGTTGCAGTTAATAATCGAACAGTATAATAATAATAAGGATAATAAGAATAACAATAATAATAATGTTTTTTTGTCTATTGGAGTTTATTGAGTGAACAAACATAGTAAACTGCATGAAGGAAGTGAATGGAGACGTGGGGAACAGTGATGAAGCGCTCTGTAAACCAGGACTCTACTCGACATGATACCGGGCGTGGCCGCGCGTGGACTGTGTTTGCACAGGGAATTTCCTCTTGCATCAATATCATACATGTGTAACATTTGGTAAATTATACATGAGAAATCTGCCTTGGGCTTAGTCTGGTTACCGTGACAACGTGATTTTGGACGAGACGACAGTTGATCATGTTCATTCCTGTGAGCTGTTTACCTCCTCAGTGTGAAGAAGCTTCAGATCTTCAGTCCCCCTCAAAGCAGCTGCCATCACTTTTCAGCCTCGTAACCATGGACTTTTAGCTCACTTGCAGGTTTGTTGCAGGGCTGCTGCTCGTCTCTGAGCTGAGCTAAAAGCCTCGTCGCCTGGTTCAGGATGGGATGTGCTGATGGTAGCACTAAAGCTTTGCTTCCTCTTCTTAATACAAATGAATGGATCCTTTTCGTGTTCTGATGGAGAGAACAAGCTCCTTGTGTTTACATGTGTGTGCAAATCTGTGAGGCCACAGACGTCCAAGGTGAAGCCGATGAAACGCATGACTGGACTGAAGGAGGACGGGTGCTTCCAGTAAAGGTGGCTGCAGACGCTGATGCTGCGTTTCCACTTGACCTTTGCCACATGACCACATGTCTCATCACACTGTGGCTCAGAGTGTTGTTTGTGACGCTCGGCTTCCTGCTGTGACTCTGTATAAAACCTGGTGCTTTGCTTTTGAAGGCGGCTCCTGAGCAACTGCTCGTCCTTGAACTAAGCAGTGTTGTTAGTGAGGATCCACTGATTCACCTCCGGTTCTAAGAGTTTTAGTTCACCTATTTAAATACGGCTGTGTTAATGTGTATAAAGGGGAGTTTTTTTGGGGGGTTTCGACTGAGCTCTGGTCAGTTTCTTCTGATCAGCACATAAAGGTGTAACATGTTCATGTAGTCACTGGTTGCAATTACTCTTTCTGGGTTGCTGGTTTTGTCCGGCTCGCCTCCAGGTGAGTGGGTTTTGCTGCCCCCTGCTGGAGCAGGGAGGACTTTCCTCCCACGCAGACGTGTGAACGCTTCATCTGGTCTCTGTGGTTCAAGTGTCACTGTTCAACATGGATGATGACGGGAGGCGACGCAGCCAAAGCGTTTGGTGTTGCCTCGAGTTGATGACGGGTCAGGTTGATGACCTGCAGCGAGTCCAGGAGGAGGCGTGATGCCGAAGGCGTCCTTTAATCAGGTGTGAAACGGCGGCCCACAGTCATGTTCCTTCATCGTCTTTAGAAGCTTGTGAAGTGTGGGGTGCTGCTGACGGCCTGGTGATGGTGGCTCTCACCCATCGGCATGCGTGTGTGTTGGGCCAACAAAGGGACAGACGCTGGGAACCTCTGGTTGCCAGGCCCACGCAGCCTCCTTTCCTTTTGTCTCCTGCTTCTTCGTCATCTTCTGAGGTCAGATCCATCAGCTACTAGTTTTTAATACTTTACAGCTAATTTAACATTGTAGTTTTTTTTTAATGATTTGCATGATATTAACATAAACGTCAGACACGACGAAACAACGAGACATGAGTAAAGTGTAAAAAAGGCTGAAGGTGAGATTAGGCTTCTGTTCTGTTCGTACGGTGTGATGCTGATGATTCATGGACGGACTGTGGGAGGTTCAGTCAGTTCAGTGACTGTTATCACACACGCCAGCAGCGTTTTAGATATTTTTATTCTTTCACCTTTTACTTTTTTCAAAGATTTCTCTGTTCTTTCACACAGATTATGTGTTACTCACTCACTCACTCACTCACTCACTCACTCACTCACTCACTCACTCACTCACGTTATTACATTGAATGTGGCTTTAAAGTGTGGGTGTAAAAAAAAGCTTCTTTTACAGGTGGAAAGTTTAAGTTCTCTGCATCATTAACAGTAGCATTGAAAAGGACAAAACCTTATGAATATGTGCCAGTAGAAAAAAACTGGGTCCTTGTTCCATTTGACGGTCGTCCATCCAGGTGTTAGGTGGTGATTGGACTTCTGTCACTTGGCTCATCTGGCTTCTCATTGATGCAGGTGCGTCCAGCAGCAGCCGAGCTGAAGATGTCTGATAATGGGGAGGTCGAGGACAAGCCCCCTGCTCCTCCCATGAGAAACACCAGCACCATGATCGGCTCCTGCAACAAGGACCCGGCGCCGCTCAACCACGGGTCCAAACCGCTGCCGCCAAATCCTGAGGACAAGAAGAAGAAAGACCGCTCCATCCGATTCATCCTGACGGGAGGAGGAGATAAAAGTCAGTGTTTGAGCAGCAGCAGGAAGCTTCAGGTTTATGAAGTGATCACTGGTTCACGGTGGTCATGTGGATTCATGCTGGTTCTACTCTTGGTCCCAGGAGGCTTTTAAAGATTTGTTTCCCATCTCCTACCTTTTTGATTTCAACTCCTGTATTTTGTCATTTTTTATTTTTTTATCAATTTCAGACCTTTTTGGTTTGTTTAAATTCTTCACCTACTTCACTGGATTCATATTCAAACTGCACTCAAATTATATTTTTCAGCTCCTGATTTGTCCTGAGAAATATTACATTAACATGAATTCACTTGTCTTTCAGCCTACAAGAAGAAGGAGCGTCCAGAGATCTCTCTGCCGTCAGACTTTGAGCACACCATCCACGTTGGCTTCGATGCGGTCACCGGCGAGTTCACTGTAAGGCGCACGCGCGTGTGTGTGTGTGTGTGTGTGTGTGTGTGTGTGTGTGTGTGTGTGTGTGTGTGTGTGTGTGTGCGTGTGTGTGTGTGTGTGCGTGTGCGTGTGTGTGTGTTTGCTCCTTTTCTCTAATCTGGGACACAGTTCCTGCCTCTGACTCATACGCACATCTACATACGAATCAGGACAGCAGCGAAGCGACAGAGACTCTGGCCTGAATAGATGGAGCAGGACGTGCAGGAGTGTGTGATGGACTGACCCTGACAGAGTAGAGAGAGGGAGAATCAGATTTGAACCAAATAAGATCCGATCGTTTTGTTTGTCTCAATGTTTAGAGAGAAAGTTTGAGAAGCTTCCTCCTGCTCATGCTCATGGGTTCGTTCCTTCGCTGGTTGACTTGATGGCGTGTCTGTGCAGGGCATGCCGGAGCAGTGGGCCCGACTGCTGCAGACGTCCAACATCACCAAACTGGAGCAGAAGAAGAATCCTCAGGCCGTTCTCGACGTTTTAAAGTTCTACGACTCAAAGGAAACCACCAACAGCCAGAAGTACATGAGCTTCACAGGTACAGGATGGTGCTCACGGTTCTCCTCCTTGTGGTCATTCAGCCTTTTTATTTCTTAAATTGTGTTTTCCCTGCAGATAAGAGTGCAGACGTCTACAGCTCCTCCACCACAGCGGTAAGACTCTTATTGTGGCGTGATGACTCTGTTTCCTGTGTTTGCCAGGTCGTTCGGTGATGAAGGTGATATTGGCCCGTACGTCTGTGCGTCATGAAGCTGCTGTGATGCATCTGTGGTAGTGGGTCAGTCAGCCGCGTGGTGTCGACCCAGTCTGACCCAAGTTTAGTCAAATGATGTCAAGTGCTGAATTAAAATGAACAACTACTATTAAAGTAGGTGCAGATTATTCCACGTTAAGATTCGATATGAGCAGGAAGGAGAGGAGACAGGAGCAGGAGTAGAGCAGAGATGTGGTGATGTCATCGTAACTGGATGATGTCACTGATCCCTCCCCTTTCCTGTGACATCACACAGAGCACCAAGGCCGTGTCCGAGACACCCGCCGTAGCAACCGTGTCTGAGGACGAGGATGAGTACGAGCCCGGCCCCCCGCCAGTGATTGCCCCCCGACCAGAACACACCAAATCAGTAAGAGCAGGAACCACTTCACTAACCACATTAAGGTCGTCCTTCAGTTCATGAGGCTAAAGCTTTGTATCTCACATTTAAAACACTCCATGAAACTGTGTGATGACCTGCTGCTTCTCTGAAGCCTCAGAATAGAGGCCTTATTAAATCTGTCAGTGACTCCAGAACCTTAGACTGGCCTAAAACGGAAGGATGTTCCATCTGTTGACACAGGTGGAATGAAGTGAAGAAACATGACGTAACAACACTAGAACAGTTAAAGCGATACTTCACTGCTGAAAAGCAAGTTGTGTTATACCAATTTTACAGTTTCTTAGCAAAAATGTGCAACAGCATTTAAAAATGATGGCCTGTGTCCAGAGAGAAAGGGAAAAGTGAAGTGATGTGTTGTGATGTGATGTGATGAAAATGGTCATATCCTAAAACACCCAGAATGCACTGCGCCTTGACGAATGTCCCGGGCTTCAGAAATTCGACTTACCTGAGATGGGCCGTGTGTTTCCACGTAGCGTAACTCCTCCGATTTAAATGTTGCTTTAGATTTTTAACAAAATGTTATATTTTGACAGTGTGTTTGAATAAAGACAACATTTCTAATTATTGTATAGGTATTATTAATAATTGGCTGCCAGCTAAGCTAATGCATAGGCTAACGTTAGCAATGTAATGTAAGCTAGCCCTACTCCTCCCAGGCTGGCTCCGCCTCCCTCTCAGGGTGGCCCCGCCTCCCTCTCAGGATCTCTCCAAGAAGCACTAGTTGTAGTCTGTGAGAACATGGCAATCAAAGCCCTGAGATGTCTCAGGGGAATTTTGCAGAAGAATAAATTATATTTTCTCTGCATAGAAAATATGGAGTAATCTAAGTGTCCCTTTATTCTTAAATGCTACCTGCCATCGTTTTGGTTAAAAGATCCTCTGACCCCGGTTTATTGCTGTGTTTGTTTGCACATACAAAGAGTTTTTTTTAACAGAAATGAGTGGAGCAGGTGAGGAAATCCATCCCTAGTTGTCTCCTCAGATTGGGTGGTGCTTCCACAGAGTCTCCATTGGCCTCCAGCTCGTCTCTGTTCATTCAGACTCTTTCATTCATTCTCCAGATTTACACCCGTTCAGTGATCGAGCCTCTCCTCCCTTCAACTAAGGATGCTGCAACCTCGCCCATCTCCCTGCCGACCGCTGCCGCCGTCACACCGGCCGGCCCTGCAGAGGCCGCTCCCAGGAGCCCGCCCAGCGCCAGTCCAGCCCCGGGTCCATCTGGGCCCCGCCCCCAGGACAAAGCCAGGAAGAAGAAGATGTCCGACGAGGAGATCCTGGAGAAACTGCGTGAGTACAGGGAGATGCAGGGAAAGAATGCGGAGTGTAAATGTGGAGCAAACAGCTGATTGTTGGAAGTTCAAGGTTCTCTGGGCAAATACGAGCCCAGACTGGTTTATTGTTCTGGTGCCGTCTGTCTCTCAGGGTTTGGAGTCTGGGGGCACAGCGTTTCCTAGTCTAAACGTCTGTTCCGGTTTCGAACACACTGATAAATGTTCAGGTTCAGGTTGACTCAGATGAACACATGCAGCGTTTCCGCTCTCAGAGGCTTGTGTTTGTAACCTGTGTATTTCTTGAACCATGCGCGTCCAGATGTGCTCGGGCCTCCGTCCGCTGGTAAGGCTGCTGCTGGCAGACCCTCATGTCCCCCTCTGTCTCGAGCCACTGCTGTTCTAATTGATCCAGTCGCTTTCCTCTTGTGGATTTTACTGGCGTTTTAGACAGATCTGTCATCTTTTGTTACTTTCTCACCGTTTTTCCTTCCTTTCTTCTTTGTTTGTGTCTTGTTCTTCTCCAGCTCGTTTATTTCTGGGTTTCTTGGTTCTCATTGTTTTTTATTTATTACGTTTCTTTTAGTTGTTTCATTCAGTGTAACAGTTTTTTTTTCTTGAACTGATGGTAACAACGTCTTCGTGACTTTGTTTACATCTTTGTTCTCGTCATTCCTCATTTCTTCTTGGCTCCTACTTTTTCAGTTGTCGTTTCCAGTCAGCATGATGCATCCACTTGAATATGAGCAGACGAGATAGAAACAGTCTGGCTCAGGTTCAGGACAGTTTTATTTGGATCACTTTAAGTTTGTGCTTCGTCCTTCTCCTCAGGGACGATTGTGAGTGTCGGAGACCCCAAGAAGAAATACTCGCGCTTTGAGAAGATAGGACAGGGGTAAGTAAGCAGAATAGCAGCCAAAGCCCATGCTTTCTATTGAATTGACCCTAAAGGGCTTTGCTGTGTTTTCAGGGCATCGGGGACAGTGTACACAGCTATAGACGTGGCTACAGGACAGGAAGTAGGTCCTCACACAGACACACATCCAATAAAGCTGCTTACTTAGGAACACCTTGACAGTCTGCAGACTCCAGCTGAAGGAAGTCGACAGTAGGTTGGCTGGAGTTTGACAGTGACTACAATATGTAAGACTTCCAGAATCATTTTAAGGGGCTCACACCCAGGATCAGTGGCTTCACTGCCTTCAGCGCCTTCAGATCCTTCAGCTTTCCGTCGGCCTTTCTGCTTTAATGACTTCTCTCCGCTCTGTCTGTCGTGTCTGCTCTCACTGGTTTTCAAATGACTTTTCTCTCAGGTTGCCATCAAACAGATGAACCTGCAGCAGCAGCCGAAGAAAGAGTTGATCATCAATGAAATTCTGGTGATGAGGGAAAACAAGAACCCAAACATTGTCAACTACCTGGACAGGTGAGACCCACGCTGCCTCCCTCATGACCTGCTCATACGTCCCTACAACAACCTGCTCAATAACCCATCCCGGGAGCTGCAGGTACAAGTAGGAGGCCGCGTTCCACACACAGTCAGACTGATTCTATTTGTTGTGGTGTTTCTATTTAGTCATTTGGCAACCTGAGCTTTTTCAGGAAAAAACTGGAATGTCATGAAGCCGGCAGCTTGAAACATTGGAGGATTATATTTAGATTTGGCAGATTCGCACTTGGATTCATCTGTTAAAGAACTATAAAGAGTTGAGAACAACAGAACATGTGAAACAAGTGCAACAGCACAATCTGCTGTGAAGTTAGACCTTCTCAAACTTCCTGGAAAATCTCATGTTGCTGAGAAAATGTGAGCCCCATGAGTGGTGTCTGCCCTCCATGGCTACCAGCTTGTCCTGAGAGACACTGCAGGCCGGATGAAATTGCTGTCATTCCCATGGAAACAGCATTTTCACGACCTCTGATTTACTGTGTGATTGTTTACACTTTAACTGCTTTGCTCCTAATGCTTCACTGGTGACGCCACTGTGACTTCATCAAGAAAATGATAAATCAAGCTATCCAGCACCGTATTTGTTTTAGCTTAAGGGGAGAAGGAAAAGTCATGCAGCAACTCGCCGCCTGTTGATGCATCTGTCCGTCTTGTGACTTGTGATAATCTGACATTAATCTGAAAACCAAGTGCCGTAACCTGTTCTCTGAATGGTGTGTTTGAGTTTGAAGCGTCATACTACCTGTGTCTGTGTCAGTTACCTGGTAGGGGACGAGCTGTGGGTGGTGATGGAGTATCTGGCTGGAGGTTCGTTGACTGACGTGGTCACAGAAACCTGCATGGACGAGGCCCAGATAGCTGCTGTGTGCAGAGAGGTGAGGGCGCAAGGACCAGCCGCTCCTGAAGCTCTCATGGACTTAGTCTGATGCTTCTACTCTGGTGCTTAATAATCGAATGGCGCTGGCCTGAAGGAGACGTCGCTACCGTCATCCTGATTTGCTGTTTCTCTTCAGTGTCTGCAGGCGTTGGAGTTCCTGCACTCGAACCAGGTCATCCACAGAGACATCAAGAGTGACAACATCCTGCTGGGCATGGATGGCTCCGTCAAACTCAGTGAGTGCTCAGCGCGTCCTCCACGCTTCCTCCTTTGACCTTTCAACGGCGTAGATGTAGTTGACCTGTAGGGGGAGCTCCGACGCAGCAGAAGCAGCGTCTTACCTTCTAGCATTTACCTTTTATCTTTCTTGTTCCAGCCGACTTTGGGTTCTGCGCCCAGATCACTCCAGAGCAGAGCAAGCGGAGCACCATGGTGGGGACTCCGTACTGGATGGCTCCGGAGGTGGTGACCCGCAAAGCCTACGGCCCCAAAGTGGACATCTGGTCCCTGGGAATCATGGCCATAGAGATGGTGGAGGGGGAGCCGCCGTACCTGAACGAGAACCCGCTCCGGGTAAGTGGAAGTGGGAGTGGAACGTCTCTGCTTTGACTTAGGTTACTTCGGTGAAACTCCGCAGAAAGACGCAGGCCTAAACCCCGAGATAGGCTGCAGTCACACTGCTGTGTAAACACTGTGCGTCACATGTCCAAAGCTGAACCCAGCCCTTGTGTTGCAGGCGCTGTACCTCATAGCAACCAACGGGACGCCGGAGCTGCAGAACCCAGAGAAGCTGTCCACCATATTCAGAGACTTCCTGAACCGATGCCTGGAGATGGACGTGGAGAAGAGGGGCTCGGCCAAAGAGCTGCTGCAGGTGCGGAGCAAAGCGAGGAGGTGCCAGCCGGTAAAGCTGTGTGGAGCCGCGGAGCTGGTCACAGCTGCGTGGTCACAGCTGCGTGGTCACAGCTGCGTGGTCACAGCTGCGTGCTCGCTGCTAGTCGCTGCGTGCTCGCTGCTAGTCGCTGCGTGCTCACTGCTAGTCACTGCGTGCTCACTGCTAGTCACTGCATGGTCGCTGTTTGCTCACTACGTGGTCACTGCTAGTCACTGCATGGTCACTGTTTGCTCACTACGTGGTCACTGCTAGTCGCTGTGTGCTCACTGCTAGTCAACGCGTGCTCGCTGCGTGCTCACTGCTAGTCGCTGCGTGCTCACTGCTAGTCGCTGCGTGCTCACTGCTAGTCGCTGCGTGCTCACCGCTAGTCGCTGCGTGGTCACTGCTAGTCACAGCGTTCTTGCTGCGTGGTCACTGCTAGTCGCTGCGTGCTCACTGCTAGTCACCGCGTGCTCGCTGCGTGCTCACTGCTAGTCACCGCGTGCTCGCTGCGTGCTCACTGCTAGTCACCGCGTGCTCACTGCTAGTCGCTGCGTGCTCACTGCTAGTCGCTTCATGGTCGCTGTTTGCTCACTGCGTGCTCACTGCTAGTCACCGCGTGCTCGCTGCGTGCTCACTGCTAGTCACTGCATGGTCGCTGTTTGCTCACTGCGTGGTCACTGCTAGTCACAGCGTGCTCGCTGCGTGGTCACTGCTATTCGCTGCGTGCTCACTGCTAGTCACTGCATGGTCGCTGTTTGCTCACTACATGGTCACTGCTAGTCACAGCGTGCTTGCTGCGTGGTCACTGCTAGTCACTGCGTGGTCACTGCTAGTCGCTGCGTGGTCACTGCGTGGTCACTGCTAGTCACTGCGTGGTTGCTGGTAGTCACCGCGTGCTCGCTGCGTGGTCACCGCGTGCTCGCTGCGTGGTCACCGCCTGCTCGCTGCGTGGTCACCGCGTGCTCGCTGCGTGGTCACTGCGTGGTCACTGCTAGTCACTGCGTGGTTGCTGGTAGTCACCGCGTGCTCGCTGCGTGGTCACCGCGTGCTCGCTGCGTGGTCACCGCCTGCTCGCTGCGTGGTCACCGCGTGCTCGCTGCGTGGTCACTGCGTGGTCACTGCTAGTCACTGCTAGTCACTGCGTGGTTGCTGGTAGTCACCGCGTGCTCGCTGCGTGGTCACCGCGTGCTCGCTGCGTGGTCACCGCGTGCTCGCTGCGTGCTCGCTGCGTGGTCACCGCGTGCTCGCTGCGTGCTCGCTGCGTGGTCACCGCGTGCTCGCTGCGTGGTCACTCCTAGTCACTGCATGGTCGCTGTTTGCTTGCTGCGTGGTCACTGCGTGCTCGCTGCGTGGTCACTGCTAGTCACTGCATGGTCGCTGTTTGCTCACTACATGGTCACTGCTAGTCACAGCGTGCTTGCTGCGTGGTCACTGCTAGTCACTGCGTGGTCACTGCTAGTCGCTGCGTGGTCACTGCGTGGTCACTGCTAGTCACTGCTAGTCACTGCGTGGTTGCTGGTAGTCACCGCGTGCTCGCTGCGTGGTCACCGCGTGCTCGCTGCGTGGTCACCGCGTGCTCGCTGCGTGCTCGCTGCGTGGTCACCTCGTGCTCGCTGCGTGCTCGCTGCGTGGTCACCGCGTGCTCGCTGCGTGGTCACTCCTAGTCACTGCATGGTCGCTGTTTGCTTGCTGCGTGGTCACTGCGTGCTCGCTGCGTGGTCACTGCTAGTCACTGCGTGCTCGCTGCTGGTCACTGCTAGGCCCCTGTCAAGCCTGCAGCCTTTCTGGGGGTCACTGCATGGTCACTGCTTGTCACAGCGTGGTCGCTGCATGGGGGTCACTTTCTGGGGGTTACTGCATGATCACTGCTGGTCGCTGCGTGCTCGCAGCGTGCTCACTGCGTGCTCACTGCATGCAGCCTTTCTGAGGGTCACTGCATGGTCACTGCTTGTCACAGCGTGGTCACAGCGTGGTTGCTTCATGGGGGTCACTTTCTGGGGGTCACTGCATGATCACTGCTGGTCACAGCGTGGTCACAGCGTGGTCGCTTCATGGGGGTCACTTTCTGGGGGTCACTGCATGATCACTGCTGGTCACAGCGTGGTCACAGCGTGGTCGCTTCATGGGGGTCACTTTCTGGGGGTCACTGCATGATCACTGCTGGTCACAGCGTGCTTGCTGCGTGCTCACCATCCTCAGCATCGCTTCATCATGTGTGTCAGCAAACACAGCTAGGACCAGAAAGGAAAGGCAGAAAAAACAGTTTGTAGTTTTCATGTTTGTTCTCGAATCAGCTGCTTAAACACATTTCAGCTTGTTGCATAATGAACTAAAATATTTCTCACCCCTACCTCCCACTCCTCCCTCCCTCTCTTGTACCTCCTCTCTCCGTTACCCTTCTACCTCCTCCCCCCTCTCTTTGTTACCCCTGCATCTCCCCCCATCCTACAGCATCAGTTTCTGAAGATGGCGAAGCCTCTGTCCAGTCTGACTCCTCTCATTCTGGCTGCCAAGGAAGCTGCGAAGAACAACCGCTAGCAAGCTTTTATCCGTTTGCTCCTTCCTTTGCTTTCATCCCCTGTTGTTCAGTTTTTTGGTGGGGGGCAGTGATGCCCTTTATTGTTTTGTCACCTCCATTTCTGACACTCCAGCGACCTCGCCCACAGCTCTGACTGGAGCCATGAGCAACCTGGTCAGAGGCTGAGGGAGTTTCAGCGGAGCTCAAAGACTTTGGTTTTGTTGTTTTATTTTCTGTGTGTGTGTGTGTGTGTGTGTGTGTGTGTGTGTGTGTGTGTGTGTGTGTGTGTGTGTGTGTGTGTGTGTGTGTACCTTTGTGGTAGAGGTTTGGACTTTGACCTGGAGACACTAATTTGACCTCCTCAGAGCGGACGACGGTCAGGGTTTGGATAAATACACATCAGTACTGATGAAAACGCTGTTTGAGGCTGCAGGTTCTGAGGAAACAGAACACCTCCAATCACTATGCAGACAGAATTGACAGGATGATAAAAGATCAGCATTTCAGGGTGCTTCATCTGCTGAGTCAGAGCTCGCACGCTCTCACTCAGGTTCCACGTCTGGAGGAGTCCCTCTTATTCTGACATTCATGCAGCAGCCGACCACATGTGTTTGTGACCATCTGCAGCTGCACACGCTCAGATGGAACCAGCCCCGCTTGGACCGAGCTCGGGTCCCCGTCGGGTTGTAGCTGATGTGTCCATGTAGAGAATGTGCTCATCAGAGGTACACAAGACTAAAAAATGCATAGAGACGGTACGAGAAGGATGGATCCGATCCACGGAACCGTCGAGCAGAACCTGTTTATGTGGGAGAAAGAATCTGTTCCAGCGTTTGTTTACACTGTTTTTTTTAATAGCTGATTGTCAGAGAATGATTTCACCACTCGTTTTTACTGTCAGGACTCGTATTTGTTTGGGCCACGGTTCAAATGTAAATGGCCAAATGATGTTTACACTCTGCTTTCGTTTTTTTTCTACTTAGTTTTTTACTGTAGTTTTCATGTACCTCTGGCCTTAAACTGCTTTGAAGTTTTGAACTCCTGTGGATTCTTGGCTTCTGACCACTGGTCGATCTTCTGCTTGTTTTCTGGACTTAACGGCACCTAAATTGTGACAGTCGTGCAAGCGAAGTCCATGAGCAACCCAGACCTGGCTCTAAGCAGCTTAAAGTGGGACACGGTTCAATGAAGCCTTCGCCCCTCAGAGCACGAGAGCCATAATAATCTGTTTGGTCAAAGGCCTTTGATTATTTGAAACATCTCTGAAGAATGCAAAAATAAAACATGTACCAAAAGTGTTTGTGGGGATTTTTCTGTCTCTAGTGATAGGAAGCTAAATTGCTCGACTGGTTTTTACAGTAAAAAGACTCAAACTTAAATAAGAACATTATTTCCTAACGCTTCTAAAAGCCATAAGCCAGTTACATAAGCTGCTGTTCTTGCCTCAGTCTGAAACAATGTGCTTAAATCTGAGTGTCTGGCTGCAGATCAGGCTGGGGCTCGCTTTGACTCCTGAGTATCAGCAGTTCCACAGCAGCGTGAAGCAATACTGTCCACATTCACCTGGAGATGAACACCTGACTTGTCCCTGAACAGAGCTCTCTCTGTTGCTGTCATTAACTCTAGCAGCTCTAGCTACCTCTTTGTTTCTGTGCTGTGTTGCCATGGAGACTGGTCTCCCGGTAACAAAACCTTAATTGTGCTGCAGAGACCAGAATGGCAGCGGTTGTTTCTTCAGCATCTCCCACGGTTTGCACAGCAAAGATGTACACGGTGATGAACATGTTCAGCTGGAGGTGATGAGCTGAGGGACGTGACTGCTTGCTTCTGTGAGTGATGTGCTCTGATGCTGCAGCAGCCCCCCATCCCCCCATCCTCCACTCCGTTACATAACCAGCTCCACTGCAGAGGACTAGGCACACGTTCACTTACACAGTTTCTGCATTATTATCAATTCAATTCAATATTTGATTTCTGACACTGATCCAGAATATGTCTGTTGGTGATTATTGGTGACATTGATCGTTTGAAGTTTAACAACCTAAAACCACCGTTTATAACAAATACACCACAATCCAAAGCTGCGGGTGATGGCACAGCGTAAGTGCTGAACCAGATGTCAGGTAAAGAGCAAAGCTTCTTACTGTGAATTGAATCACAATTTAATATTCCAAACTAAGGCTGAGCTGGACTCAGATCAGCTGCTTGTGAAGAGCTTGTGTTTTTGATCCTGTGTGGCCAAGGGATCCCAACAGGCTGTTCATCGCCCTGCGAGGCCGCCAGAGGAATCAGGATGGAGCAAGATGCCGAAACGAACGTTTAACATGTGTGACTCACTGAGCACTAACGCTGTTATTGTCACAGAAATGTTTTTTTCCAGTGGAACCAACAGTAGTAAACATTTCAGACGGCTTCATTATTAAACACAGTTCATCACAACTGTTTACATTCATTAACATAATAACGAACATCAGGCTGTGAATCTAACGACTCAGTGGATCCTGAGGTAACGCTGTACAAATATTCATAATCCCCCTGATCACTATGGAGATCGCCTTTGAGTCTAAACGCTTGAAAAAGCAGCAGATAAAAGAGGCATCAACGGTCTGAGACAAAAAGTGACGCGTGTTGTTAGACTGAGTTCAGGTTTTCATGTGAGTGGGAGGTTGCTGTGTAATGGCTCTGTGGTGCCTTGTTGACCACATTCATTGCGTTATTATAAAAGGAGAACGGAGTTGCCATGGCAACGCTCTGCGTAGGTGTTGCATAAGCCTTACGGTGGGACCCCCTGACTCTTGTGTCTGATCGCTCCACAGCTCGTCTGCTGCCGATCTTTGTTTGTCCACTTTGATTTCAACGTTCTGGTGTCTTCTTGGTTTTATTATTCTGAGTTAACTTCAAAGCCACAGGGTGACGCACATTTTAGAATGAAGATACAGCAGCTGCCTCCGGTTCATTCTGTAAAAGCACCGCTGACAGTTCTACATTTACCGTTCTACCTGCTCTTCCTCGTTTTCCACCAACCAATTTCAAACAGACACCGCAGAAAAGGCTGAAGATCCCTGAAACCTGCTTAAATGCCGTGTTGTGTAACATGCAGGTGAGGGACAGCTCAAGACAAACCACGACGTTTATTCTTATTTATTATATTTGGCTCTGTTTTAAACACATACGGTGCTTTTCAACATTCTCAGGACAAATGCCTAAAAGAAGACTGACCAGATAATCACCTTTGGTCCTCCACGGCCACCGTCCAGCTCCTCCAGCTACTGCTGATCACCTGGATCAGGTGCGATCAGGTCGATCAGTGACTCGTCACGTCACCAAACAATATTTTTATTTGAATGCATGTGAAATATCTGCCTAACTTTAAGGCGCGTGTTGATCAGTGAGCCGCATAATGAACGTTATCCGCGCGCTGCGGTGACGTCAGTAACGAGGCAGTGCGGAGCAGGCGCCTTGTGCCCGCAGTTCAACTCTCTCCTCACCAGGCGCGCGCGCTGTCTTGTCAGTCACGCGAAGGTGCCGCACGAGAGCACCGCAACGTGCGGCTCGTGCCTCTAAACATTTTGGGGAATTAACAGTCTCGAAGCAAAAGGCGAAGAAACGGAGAGTCGGGTGGTCCTGGTAAGAACATGCGGGTTTCTCTGTGGGAAGCAGTCGTTGTCGGTGATGACGCCCAGTGTTTGAATGTGTTGGTTAGAAACGAGTCTGATTAGCAGCCTCTATGTAAATTAAACATCTACTGAGCCCTAATATTTGCATCGCTTGTTCTTATTCTGATTTATTCTGATATTTTCCTCTTGGCAGCTGTTTCCCCAAACTGCTGGACTAGAATTAAGCAATTTAAGCAGAACTAGACTGCGTTTGACTCTGATGCTCAGCTACCGTAGTGGATAATCATTCACTGTGTATTATTCGCTCGTTTTTTCTATATTTGTGAACTATTTTTGTTTATTTGGTCGTTAAGTCTCTGCCTAGTCTTTACCTGTGTTGCTGTTTAGGAAACGTTTTGTTTACCTGCTGTTGTAAATATAGTTTCTAGATTCTAGTCGTTGGGTTGTTTTATTGTCACCGTGAGGAGCAGAAACCTGAAGGTCCACATAAAGCTGCGCTGGCAGTTCAAAGTCCAAGATCCACCCAAAGGTCCTTTAGATGTTTAGTTTACTAAGGCCTCAATGTTTGGTGAATTGACACCTCATTAAAATGAGTATAACAGTTCTTCACCTGGAAACATTCATCTGTTGTGATCAACCTGCCATAATGGAGCAAGTGTCCACAACAGCAGCGAGCTATCGGCCACTAAAATACAAAGCAATAAACTAATAGGTGAGAAACGCGTGAACGCTTTATGACCAGTTCAGTTAAACCAGGTCTGAGCTGGCTTGCCTCACATCCTGATGGTGTGGTGATGCTCTCAGAACCTTCATCACCTAACATTGAGACAACGAGCACAGTGTTTATTGTGCACCAAAGAATCTGCTGCTGCCTTATTTGATAGAAACTGTGATGCACAGACCCACAGCCACACTGTTTAGGACCCACGCAAAGCAGAGTGTTGTGACTCAGCAGCTTCTGAGTGGATCCCTTTACAAATAGAAGTAGGTTCTGGTTTAGGCTGATTCTCTCTTTGATTCTGTGACGTTATTTCACTGTTCAAGGTGTAGTAAAGCTGAGCATCCCTGGGAAGTTCTCTTCTCTGACGACACACTGAGTCATCAAATCTCCACATTGTATCACAACGAGAGGGACAATTATAACAGAAACAACGCTGTGTCACATACAGGACAGTGTTAGTATGAGCCTGGACCTACCGGACCTGCCGAACATACAGTACCGGACTGTGTTGATCTTCTCTCCTGCTCTTTGCGCTGACGGCTGACAATAACACATTTTGACAAGTTCATGTGTGAGGTCTGGCTCACAGGGCTTTGACCTCCTCATAATATGAAGTCTGGTGAGGTACATGCTCCTGCATAAATGCAGTGCTAACAGACATACTGGATGTCCACTATAGTAGTATAATAGGAGGCCCCTGCACGCTTAACTAACCGCAGGTCCTTCATGATAGCGAAGGTTTGAGAAAGGAGGTTTTATTCTTACTCAGTATGATCTTAAAACATAGTGGAAGAAAGAGGAACTATGTCTGGAACACAGCAGTTGGATACAGGAGAACATACCAGAAGCAGCAGATCTATAAAACTATGACATTCATAAAGTTAGAAGGAGCTGATGCATGATCCTAATTAATTACATTTGTTTTATTTCACTGAATATTGCCTCAGGAGATCATGGTTTCCAGCCCAGCTGCCTGTGTATGTCAGCCTGAGTGACTGGTAGTGGGTGGTGGATGGTGGATGCGACTCCTCAGAGCTGGTTCCTGGCATAGCGGCTCATTGTTCTGGACACTGTCGGTTGGGCTCTCTTCCTGCATTTATCCATTCATCCATTCATCCACCTTCTTCCAGTCTGCGTGTTCACCCACTCTGAGTCATACTCTACACTTGTTCACACGTAGTTTGTTTGGGTCGTGTTGGGTGACAGCATGTGCTGCTCTCTGGCCCAGACTCATGTTGACAACCTTATGAGCTGGAGAAATGTACACAAGCTAACGTCTAATGCCACATGCTAACGTCTAATGGCCCATACTAACGTCTAATGCCACATGCTAATATTTAATGACACATCCATCCATCCATTTTAATCCGCTTATCCGTGGCCGGGTCGCGGGGGCAGCAGTCTGAGCAGAGGGTTCTAGACTTTCCTCTCCCTGGACACTTCCTCCAGCTCTTCCGGTGGGACCCCAAGACGTTCCTAGGCCAGCCGAGAGACGTAGTCTCTCCAGCGAGTCCTGGGTCTTCCTCGGGGCCTCCTACCGGTGGGACATGCCCGGAAAACCTCCCCAGGGAGGGGTCCAGGAGGCATCCGAACCAGATGCCCGAGCCACCTCAACTGGCTCCTCTCAATGTGGAGGAGCAGCGACTCTACTCCGAGCTCCTCCCGGGTGACAGAGCTCCTGACCTTATCTCTAAGGGAGCGCCCAGCCACCCTGCGGAGGAAGCTCATTTCAGCCGCTTGTATCCGAGACCTTGCCCTTTCGGTCATGACCCAAAGCTCATGACTATAGGTGAGGGTAGGAACGTAGATTGACCGGTAAATTGAGAGCTTTGCCTTTTGGCTCAGCTCCCTCTTCACCACGACAGACCGATACACCGACCGCATTACTGCAGCCGCCACACTGATCCGTCTGTCAAACTCACACTCCTTCCCTCCCTCACTCGTGAACAAGACCCCAAGATACTTAAACATCTCCACTTGGGGCAGGAACTCTCCTCCAACCTGGAGAGAGCAAACCACCTTTTTCCAGTTGAGAACCATGGCCTCGGATTTGGAGGAACTGATTCTCATCCCAGCCTCCTTCCCTGCCAGCGGATCCTACTCACCACCAGGTGGTGATCAGTTGACAGCTCAGCCCCTCTCTTCACCCGAGTGTCCAAAACATATAGCAAGCCCACACCAGCCCGGGCCTGGCTCCAGGGTGGGGCCCCGGATGCGCCACACCGGGCGACGTCTCTGGACTTGGTCGTCTGCCTTTCATAGGGGGTTTGTGAACCTCTCTTAGTCTGGCCCGTCGCCCAGGACCTGTTCGCCTTGGGAGACCTTACCAGGGGCATTTAACCCCCGACAACATAGCTCCCGGGGTCATTCGAGCACACAAACTCCTCCACCTCCTCCTCCGCCTCAAGGAGGAGTTAATGACACATGCTAACGTTTAATGAAACAAGCTAACATCTAATGCCACATGCTAATGTTTAGCGACACATGCTAAGGTCTATGGCACATGCTAACATTTAATGACACATGCTAATATATAATGACACATGCTAACGTTTAATGCCACAAGTTAGCGATTAATGACACATACCAACCTTTAATGAGACAAGCTAACGTCAGTTCCACATGCTAATGTCTAACATCTAATGACACATGCTAATGTTTAATGACAGGATACTGTAGATGCTGACAGCCTGCCACACTGGTTGGCTTTCCTGATTACACATGGACATCCTGTGGCCACTTACTCAGCTCCTTATGCTAGTGGCTGTCTTCCTCTACACTTGCACAGACCTGTTTCAGATCCTCTACAGTACATTCCTCAGGTCATTATTGTGCGTCTCCTTTGCATCAGAGGGCCAGTGAAGTTTTCTCAGCAGGTGGTATCATCCTGGGTAAATGCCATCCCAGTGCTTCTGAGCTTTCTTTGTCCTGTTGGTGCACTGCGGTTCTCTGAGTGCACAGTTTGTTTGTTTTTTTGAAAAACACAGCTGAGATCAACCTTACCTTCATGGTTCCCTCAGACTTTAAGTGTCTTCGCTGAAACCGCATCTCCCGATCCAACAAGGACTCTGGATTTGATGTGATGAAAACTCTTTAGGTTTTTAGACTCTAAGTCTAGTATTTGTCCAGTCCAGTCCAAAGACATGCATTAGGTTAATTGGCTACTCTCTGTTGTGAGTGTGTGCATGAATGGTTGTTTGTCTTTCTCTGTGGCCCTGCAATAGACTGGCGACTTGTTGAGGGTGTACACCGCCTCTCACCCTCAACAAGCTGGGATAGGCTCCCCACTGTGACCCTGAACAGGAAAAAACGGTAGAAAATGGATGGATGGATGGAGTAATGGGTTTATTCAACAGTTTCCTCATTTTTTTCTTATGTCTAATAATGCGTTGTTCTGTTTCTAATATACTGTATACATACAATATAGAGTTGTGGCTAATCCCCCAGCAGAGCAGCAGGATGCATGGAGCTGGTTCTGTGTAGTGGGTCACGTTTTTGGATCAGAACTAAAGGAGTGATAAAGGCAGCTTTGGTTTTTGCCACAAAGAAAAGAAAAGGTCTGGTAAATTGAGGATTTAATAACTGCATAGATTCAGAGGGCGGTGACAGGTGGAGAGGGGCTGGGTCATGCTAAGAGGGAGGCGGGGCCTGGTCAACAGGTAGGCAGAGACAGCCTGCTGGACGTGAATGGCTATTTTTATGGCATGTTTTTATCCAATTAATCGATTATGAAAATAACCCCGCCCTAATTTTGTTATGATCTTCTCTCTCTTTGCACCAGTTCACAATTTCGTTGTATTGTTGTACTGTGACTGTGCAATGACAGTAAAGCTTATCTCATCTTACTGTATCTTATTTATCTTAAAAACAGTTATGTTATTTAAAAGCTTATGATGAAATTACTTGACTAATTTGTTGATAATTCTTTGTTTACTCCAGGTTCCATCTTAATAACTAAGGTTGTCCTAACTAAGCTCCTTAAATTAGTTTTCTTTCTTTCTGTGTTACCTTAACTAATCTGTTGCTGTTGCCATGACAACAAGGTGTTAACTTAGCTGATGGAGGTTGGTGGCAGATACAGAAGGTTAGACTATTATTATTATTATTAAAATTGTTATTAGAATCTTTTGTGTAGAAACAGTTTCACTCTTTGGTGATGCAGAACCAGAAACTTGGTACAGAGCAGCTGTAGCAGTTTATCAGCCTGTTTGGCTGCAGAGATCAGGTTGTAAACCATATTACAAATGTATGAAGTTTGCATCAGCAATGATGCAAACGCCTCGACCATCACTTCTGAACTTCTTATCTGGGTTGGAATGAAAAAATAAGCTGGTCACTGTGTGTATGTGGATGTGTAACACACCCAGTGTATTCCCAGCTTCTCTGCAGTTTGAGCAGTATGGACACAGTATGTACTGTAGGACAGGGTGTGATAGATCACAGAATATTCAGGTCACTGTGTGTCTATGAGAGTAGACAAGCTGCTGCTGCTCCATCGTGATTATTATTCTCTGCTTCTAGGTGACACAGTCTTCCTGCCTGTCTCAGACGATTCTGGCTCACGCCCCCTTGTCCTCTCCCTCCTTCACCACCTCATCTCGCTCTCTCTCTCTCTGTCTCTTTGTCTCTGTCTCTCTCTCCCGCTCTCTCTCTGTAATGCTGGGCTGTGGGTGAGTGTGTCCATAACCAGATTGAAGCTGGGGAAGCTAAAGGTGGTGCGGCGGCAGCTGCTGCAGAGGTACAGCGCAACACACACACTGTCTGCTGTGTTACAGGCACAGCTGGGTTCAGTGTCAATGCTGTAGGTTTATGAGTTTACCTTGATATTATACATCTGAACTTTTTACATTCTTATAAAATCTAATTCAAACTCTTGTTCCATTTCCACAAGTGTCTGCTTAAAGCTGGAACATCTGTGACTAGACACATCTGGATGTGGTGTTCGGGGGAAGTGCATGAATTAACCTGAACAGGAGACTCCAGCTCCTGAACCTACAGTTTAGACACAGTTCATGCTACTACCATGGCTCTGATGAAGGTCTGGATGTGTCCCGTGTTCTTGATCCAGGTATGAACACCAGCCATTTGTCTCCTGCTTGGCTGGACTCTACGGTTGCCAATGGAGACGCTACCAAAGAGCCCGGGCGCAGCCAGGAGAGTGCTGCTGCAGCAGGGTAAAGCCAAAGGCCTCCGCTCACGTGTGCGTCAGGGAGGCACAGCTGGCCTCACGTCCTCCCTCTCTGGTCTGTTTTACAGCTGGAGTGCTTCAGTTTTGGACTCCTGATCGTCACCTTCTTCCTGAGTTTTGTGTTTCTCTACTTCTGGAGTGAAGCTCAGAATGACTACAATGATTTTGACTGGTGGGTTTCTGTTGGTGTATGTGCAGAGTGACTGGACCCACAGCATGAAGCCACCTGCTCACTGTGTCCTTCCTCAGGTTCAACTTCGGGACTCTGGGTTTCTGGTTCCCCTGGTCTCTGGTCCTGCTCATTGTTGCTGCTGCCCTTTTTACATATATCGCTCTACTCCTGGTATGAATACTTACAGATACTTGATGACGTATCAGACGTTACTTGATGATTACCATCATCAAGACTTCTACAAGGAGTAAAATGTGCTGAGACACATGAGGATGATGGTGATGATGGTGTTCATTTAATGTGTAAACCCTCAGGTGCTGGCAGTGTGTCTGCTCTCTGAGGGTCAGAGGCTCTACCTCCACTGGAGCCACAAGGTGTGTATATACACACACACACACACACACACACACACCACATGCACACACAGATACACAAACACCAGACACACACAGGCTGGCGCACACACACACACACACACACAACCACAGACACACACAGAGACAGACACGCAGAGACACACACATTGACACAGACAGACATACACACACGCACAGATTCAGACTACACACACACGCGCTCACACACACACACACACACAGACTACACAAACACAAACTACACAGACACAGACTACACAGACACACGCGCGCGCTCACACAAACACAAACTACACAGACACAGACTACACAGACACACGCGCGCGCTCACACACAGACTACACAGACACACAGACTACACAAACACACACGTGCGCTCATACAAACACACACACACACAGACTACACACACAGACACACACACCCGTTGTCCTCCAGTCTTTGGTAACACGTGTCTCCGTCTCAGACTGGGATCGTGGTGACGCTGGTGTTCTCCGTCACAGCCACCGCCGTACTGTCTGACCTGTGGAGTGAAGAGTGGTGGACACTCCTGCTCTCTCTGCAGGTCAAACCCTCGCTTACAGCAGAGAATTAAAGAGTTTTAATGGCTTGATTTCCTCTGATTCATGAGTCATAAATGCTTTGTGTTGCGTTCAGCCTCACCTTTCTCTCTTTCTCCTCCTCTTCATCTGTAGATCACGGCACCTTTCCTCCATCTGGCTGCAGTTGCTCTGATGGCAGTTCTGTCTTGGCCCATAGCCTTGCACTTCTTCCGCATGAATAAGAAAGGTAAGCAGGCCAATGCAATGCAATTATGTTGTAGCTGTGTCTCTTCACATCCAAGGTTTAGTTCATTCAGTTGTTGCATTACTCTTGTTACATCCACTGAAGAGCTAGTGTGTGCATCTGTCTTCTCCCTTTGGCCTCCATGGGTACTGTCCCTGGTTGCCATGATGATTCATGGTGGCTGGTAGAGCGATGCTGAGTCATGTTGTCTACAGATTGTCTGTTAGGAGAGAGAGTCAAAGCCCAGATGCAGCGAGGTTCCCTTTACTCCACTGTAACCATGAGCCTGTGAAGGTTCTGTGTGTCTGCACCCGGGTTCCACTGGAAGCACGAACCCTAAATTATCGCGTGACTACGTGTGTCAACGCTGGCTTTAGAACCTACGCAGGCAGGGGCCAAATCAAACTGCACCCTGACTTCAAGGCTTCCTCCCTCAGGGCGTCAGGTGTCCGTCCTGGGCCTCTACCTGTCGGTGCTCTTCTCTCTCTACCTGCTTCCTCTGGGGATGTATTCTCCCTGCATTAAAGCGCCAGGAACCTTGGGCCGTGCTCCAGCACTCATTGGCCACCGAGGAGCTCCGATGGTGAGGCTACACCTACCGGCTAATGGTGACGTAGGCTGTTTGGGGTCTGATGTGTGTTGCTGTGTGCAGCTCGCTCCAGAGAACACGGTCATGTCGTTTGAGAGAGCGGTTGAAGCGGGAGGAGAAGGACTGGAGGCCGACGTCACCATCAGGTGTGTGTCTGTTCTGACCGTGGCCGTGCCCGTTTGCTTCCTGTGGTGACCACTGCTTCCTCTCTCTAGTTATGATGGTGTTCCGTTCCTGATGCATGACTCCACCCTGAGGAGAACCACCAACATTGCTGATGTTTTCCCAAATCGAACGCACCTCG
The DNA here is from genome assembly GCF_900634795.4 of Betta splendens. Classification (NCBI taxonomy): domain Eukaryota; kingdom Metazoa; phylum Chordata; class Actinopteri; order Anabantiformes; family Osphronemidae; genus Betta; species Betta splendens. The sequence goes on along the minus strand of NC_040893.2, from coordinate 21,145,714 downwards.
ACGCCTCCCTGTTCACCTGGGCCGAGCTGCAGCAGCTGAACGCTGGTGGCTGGTTCTTATCGGTGCGAACACACACACACACACACACACACACACACACACACACACACACACACACACTGCACGGTGGGGCGACGGGCTCAGTAACTAAAGGAAGAACATGTGTGTCTGCCACGAATTGCCTACGTTAAACACAGAATGCCTCAGTCACAGGTTCCAACACACACGTCCGTGACATCAGTGCTGGACTTCATGACCAGGTTTTTCCCCTAATCCTTTGCTTTGCTGCATACACTGTTTTTTGTCGTACAGACGGATCCCTTCTCTACTGTGTCGTCCTTGTCTGACATGGATCGCTCGCTGGCTCAGAACCAGTCTGTCCCCTCGCTGGCCCAGTTCCTGGAGGTAGCGGCCCGTGGCGGCAGCCTGGTGCTGTTCGACCTGCGCAGACCTCCACCAGGACACCCCTACAGCCGCTCGTACATCAACACCACCCTGCAGGTGGTGCAGGCTCACATCAACTCCTCCCAGGTGACGGCACATTTCTTGGCTCTAGATTTGTGCTGCGAGCCGTTCCTTGATGTGATGTGTGATGGGTGCAGGTGCTGTGGCTGCCGTCTGACGACAGAGCGCTGGTTCAGGCTGCAGACCCAGACTTACAGCAGACCTCTGGAGACAAGGCTTCTATTCAGGAACTGACCGATGCTCGTATCACCAGACTCAACCTGCACTACAGCGCCATGTCTCAACAGCAGATCAGGTACGAACATGCAGAATGAGAATTAAGGCTGCAACATTTGATGCTTTGGTTATAGCTGATTTGATCTGTCGACTCGTGGAACGGTTTTTACACACATCTGCTTTTGAGGATTATGGTCAAACACTGATCAGTTTGAGAGCAGCCTATTTCCTGCTGCAAGAAGATACAAAGCAAAACGTTGAAGCTGCTTCATACCTTAAATTTAAACAACCTAATGAGACAGACACACTGTTACAGTGTGCATAGTTATGTGAAGGATGATGCTGGAATGTAGGAGGTTCAGACTGAAAATATGAGCGGAAGGAATCTGTGGGAGCGATAGAAAATATTACGCAAAGACAAGCGGTTGAAGTTTAGGGAGGTGAGAGGCTGATGAGAGCAAGTCGCTCTCGCCCCACGACAGCTTTGACCTTTCAGTCCAGACGGTAGAAGCAGCTTCTTTCATATGCACTGTCAATGTGTTGTGGTAAGTCTTATCTTGACTGTTGGACAGTTAAACCAACAGGTCCTTTAGATTTACAGGTTGTAACATCCGCGGTGCAGGTTGTTGACGTCACGGCAGAGCTGAACACTTGAACAGGCTGAAGCGTTCTGCGTCGGCTCATGTCCGTCCTCTGCCTCACACGTTTGTGTTTGTGCTTCCTGCCTTTGTGTCGTTCTCTCAGTAAGTACCGGTCGCTGAACATCAGCACCAACCTCTACGTCGTCAGCCAGCCGTGGCTCTACACTCTGGCCTGGTGTGCTGGGGCCCAGTCCGTAACCACCAACTCTGTCCACATCCTGTCCACCGTCAACAAGCCGCTCTTCCTCATGGTGAGCAGATTCAGCGCGTTACGAAGCTCGCTGTCCTCGTTTTATTCTTACTTTTATTTTGTATCAAAAGACAATGAAAAGCTGTTGTTGGTTGGTTGCAGTGGATAAGATGTAATGTACCAATAGCCGATGATTTCTGATCAGTGAGTGGGAAGGTTAGATGTTCTGCCAGACTTTTAGTGTCCTTAGCAGGTGTGATGGATGTATGAGGATGACCTTTTACCTTTGTGTTGCATACGTCACCACGTGTCTCTGCTGTAGATTCAAAGGTTGACATTCTGTCTTCTCTGTCTCTCTCCAGACTCCTGAGGAATATAGTCTGATGTGGGTTCTGACGGATGCAGCGTCTGCCTTCCTCATCATTGCAGTGTTCATATTCCACTGGTGCGTGGGCCTTTTGCTGCTAATCAGAGTCTGGTCCAGACGGCCAATACAAGGCTGTATGATAGAACCTGTGCCAGTCCAGTCTGTCTTCCACCTAATGACTCAAGTCTATTTTCTGGGATTGTAGGGTGGGGGTGGAAGATGGGGGTATAGCCACACATGCAATATATCTCTGCAACCATAGGGGATATTTGAATGCATTTGATGTCATAGCATATTTTTGCTTATTACTGCCTTAATTAATACCAATCAATGTATTGCTGTTGTGCAAGCATTGTATCCAGGACGTTACTATTTGACATGTATGACATGTCTGTAATCCCTTCATAGTCAGTGTTTGGTAAGTCGTTCCAACCCCAAAGGGACTCATCTGGTGCCTCAAAGGCAGCCAGTTGGGTCCCTGTGGGGTTTAATCTGTGACTGAACCGACTGAGGCGCTTTAATTCAACCACGGGTTTATATTTAGCCCATGAATAGAGATTATGGGTTAAATGCAAGCCATCTGTACTAAAACACAAGCAACAAGGCTTAACCTCAAACGTCTGAGGGTGAATTAGCCTTTGTTGAAGAAGCTGAGACACAGCTCTTGCTCTGCTCTGCTCATGGTGCTGGTGTCTGTCTGCTGTAGGTGGAGAGAGCGAGGCCTGCTGTTCTGGTCCGGCAGCCGCCAAACGCACGAGAATGGACCATACAGCAAGTTCAGGACAGGTGAGACATGTTTCTGCTGTGTAGATGAATGTAAACATGCCGTCCCTCTCCATCGTGATGTGGGTGTGTTGTTTTGGGATTTCTCCTGCTTTCATTTTCTGAATGAGAGATTTTCAGCAGGTTGTAGAGTCTGACTGCAGCTGCTGGTCCCTGAGGCCTGTTTGTACTCACTGATGTGTGTGTGATGCTGCCCGTCTTTGCATGCAGTGATCTCCTGCTGTGTGTGCATGCCAGACTCCGCAGAGGTCGTCTGTATCCGCTGGAGTCCCCTCCGCTCTGACCCTTCCACCGGATCGCTCGTCTCCCTCCCTTTGGTCTTCAATCCATGACATGTTGCATGTTTGTCCTGCTGGGAGCTTCTGCAAAGTGGTTAGGAACCCTTTTAAACTGAAGCAGACAGGCTTCTGCTCCACAGACGTCCTGCATGTTTGCATGTTTAATGTTGTCCGTCCCACACATGTAGTCAACGTTCTGTCTACGTCCTACAGCAGCCTTTGATGTATGAAGGTGGTGGTAACTTGTGGTAACTTTGGCCTTTTTACAGAGATGAGTGACGTGTGGTCCATCTCCAGTGTCAACGTCCGTCCACACTTACGGAGCACGCCCAGTTCACCTGTAGCTGCTCACCTGGCCACCATTACAGAGGAGTGATGGATAGAGAGAGAGAGGCAGGGCAGGCAGAGGAGGGAGGGAGAGAGCGCTCTGTGGAGGTCAACGTTCATTGATTCATGTAGCTGTGACATCTGTGTCAATACACTGCTGTTTACTGGAGCTTTAGATTTGTGACAGTTATCAACTCGCAGACGGAGCAGATGAATGTTAAAAGATGGAGCAGCTCCGTCCGTTTCTACGCCCCCCTCATCCGCAGCTGCTGACTGAATCCGAGCCCAGGAGCAGCGCGGTCCACCTCCATTATCCAATGAAGACTGTCCACCATCTGTCATGTCGGCTGCAGAGGATGAATTGAACCCTGCTGGACTGAGAATGAATGTAAAGAGGCTGGAGACGAAACCGTCACTGTTTATGTCTGTACTACAGTGAATGTAGGAAGCTGTGATCAGTGCCAAATGTATAAGCTGCTCTTAAGACCAAGAATGGATGGATGAACTGATGAATGGGTGAACTGATGGATGGATGAACTGATGGATGGATAGTTGGATGGATAGTTGGATGGATGTGTGGATGGATGGATGGATGGATGGATGGATGGATGGATGGATGGATGGATGGATAGATGATGGATGGAGGAATGATGGATGGAGGAATGATGGATGGATGGATAGTTGGATGAATGATGGATGGATGGAGGAATGATGGATGGATGGATGGATAGTTGGGAGGATGACCTGATGGATGGATGGATGGATGGATGGATGGATAGTTGGAAGATGAACTGATGGATGGATGGATGGATGGATGGATGGATGGATGGATGGATGGAGGAATGATGGATGGAGGAATGATGGATGGAGGAATGATGGATGGATGGATAGTTGGATGAATGATGGATGGATGGAGGAATGATGGATGGATGGATGGATGGATAGTTGGAAGGATGACCTGATGGATGGATGGATGGATAGTTGGAAGATGAACTGATGGATGGATGGATGGATGGATGGATGGATGGATAGTTGGATAGTTGGATGGATGAACTGATGGATGGATGGATGGGTGGGTGGGTGGATGGATGGATGGATGGATGGATGGATGGATGGATGGATGGATGGAGGAATGATGGATGGATGGATTGACGGAGCCACCGACCGTAGTTCACCTGTGCTGTTGTTCGCATGTAAAGTGATTCGATTCCGTATCTCAGCTTTCAGGTGTGACGTCCATGAGGTTCAAGCTTTGATTCTGTGCAGGACGTACCAGGAAGTGCTGATTAAAACCATCCTGTGGTGTGACCTTGTTGTATTAAGTGTCTGAAAGGAGCTGGTCTGTGTCCTGAACTGGCTCTGGTCTGACTCTGGACTACGTTTGTTATTCTTCACCTCGGGTTTCTGTTCATCATCATGTCTATAGCTGCTAATGTAATGTACTACATAGTATTGTAATATAAACAAGCGCTAGCATTTGTGTTGAATATTGTATGCAAAGCCTTTTAGCTGCAGGCGTCAGTGGACTCTGCACAGCCGTATTTATTCTATTGAATATGATGCTGCCACCTGAGGCCGCTGGTTGCATTAGATTTACTTTAGATGCATTGCGTTTCTGGCTTTGCATGTGTTGGATGTATCCGACATCCTTTAGATGCTTTCTTCAGATGATTCTGCAGGAAGCTGTCCATCTTTATGGACACCAAACACACCTTCAGGCTGTAGGACTTTTAATGTGGGGTCTTTCAGTTTCTTTTCTGAAGAGCAGTGTTTGGTTGGACCTCTGAGCCGGTCGTCAGCAGTAGAACGTCCTGCTTGGGTCTGGGTAAGTTCACTAAATGTTTAATCCAAAGCTTCTCGATATTAGAGCTTAATTCTAGTGGTTAGATTACACTGATTGGAGGACAGACCTGGTTCTACCACGTGAATGGTTGGTTTGTTAGGACGAGCAACAAAGCTCTGCTGTGTAAAACAAGTGGACGTGAAGCTTTATATAGTCAGATCTGAGAATGAGGAGCACACAGGCTCATCATCTCTGACCATGAGTTGAAGCTGGAGGATGAATGAGCAACAATTTTTTCTTATTTTATAGAATATTTACAGCTTTTTTACTGTAATGTTTCTCTGAATGTAAACGCTGCTGTCATCTGAAATTAAAACTAAAAAAGGATGTTTCTTGTTGGAAGCGATCTGTGGTGAGTTGAAGAACGTTCTACCTGCATGTACACACACAGGAACAACGGCTGATTCAGTCGAGTCAAAACAACTTTAATGTTTAATACAAAGCACAAAGTAAAAAGCTGGTGTTAAAGCTACTTTTAGTTACAGTTAGAAATACTAAACGTCAAAACATGCAAAAAAACAAAAGTAATTGGCACCGTTAAAACTCATCAGGTGGTCAAAGAATTTATGTCACTCATTAAATCAATAAATCTTCACGGACCAGTTTCTCTTCTAGCAAATATGCAGCTCTGATCAACAAACCGCAGTTTAAAGCTACTGCATCTCCCCAGAAATAAATACATTTTTTTGAATTAACGCGAGACTGTTGACATGGGACAAGTCACCAACAGACCAAACCTCAATCTAATCATAGGGACAAAAAACATCAAATCAAGCCTCTTCTACAAAAGACTGAAACCTGTGGTTAGCAATAAACACAGGAAAACAGGAAACATCAGGACAGTAATGTACAATGTTAAACAAGTAGTGTCAACTAAATATTATTTAAAAAGCAAAATCATAAATGACACATGAGCAGATCAATGCGACTTTAAAAAGGTTTATAGAAATCTTTGATATAATAATTCACGTTCATATACAGTAAGAATCAGCAGCAACTACTGGTCATTATAGAACATCATTATAGATTTGTGGTGAATGAAGATGGTTTTACAGGTCAAAGTGTTGGAATGACTGCTGCTGTTACCTGAGGCCTGTACTGGCTGTGACCGGGTCCGATGAGGAGTGACGGTACAGACTGAACTGGACCACACCTCAGAGGTAGTCGTCCTCACTGGACGGCTCATCCTCGTCATAGAAGCTGTACTGCTGGCCATGGCTGCAGCTTTCACCCGGGTCAGAACTCTCCCCAGTGAGCTTGGACCCGTCTGAGCTGGCAGAAGGACTGTGGCTCATCCGCCAAAGCTGGTGGGCAAACGTGCGCCCCCAGCTGCAGTAGTGACCGATGGGACGCAGGTGGCGGATGAGCTCCACAGCCTCCTGCCAGTAAGAAGTTCACTTGGTGTGGCCCCGGCTGGAGCGCTGCTTGTTCATGGTGGTCAGCATCTGGCTGATGTACGAGGTCAAAAGGTCGTCCATCTTGTAGCCCTGCAAGTGTGTTGGACACACAAGAGTCTGGTGACATTTGTGGTACCAGACACTATTCCAATAAAGGTTCTCTACTTGGCTCATTATTACAGGACCAATCTAACGTGTGCTACATGGGCTCTATGTGCGGTAACTGGGTGGGTTTGGGTTATGTGCTGCCACCCACCAGTGAAGTCTCACACAGCAGTTTACTTCCTCTGACCAGGTTCCCAATGGTGATGTGGAAGTAGGTGTTGCCACTGCTCCAGTTGGAGATCTTGGTGAAGGGGTGAGTGGTCAGGATGTCCTGCATAAACACAAGATGTAGTGAAGAAGGGATTAAAGGCAGAGTTCCCTCTAACTTTCCATGTGTCTGAGCAAACACATAAACCCCCAGAGTGATGCCTTGGACCACTGTCCATTGTGGTGACGCCAGTGTCGCATCCAGCCAAGGTGCATGGATTGTTAAAATCAAATTACATCACTAACACACGGTTCACTGCTTTAGCCCTCCTAGGCTCTTAGGACTTGAGGGTCCTGCGCAGCTGTTCTTAGCACTGCACTCTTCTGGACAGAGATCTCAGATGTTGTTCCAACTAGAGCCAGTGTTATAGAACGTGTACTGTAATGCTCTATTTGTGCATGTTTTTTATCCTCTCATCTAATTGCAGACATTGTATCTATATTAATTATTTCTAATTTTTTATTCCGGTGTGAATAACGATCGTTTTCAGGTGATTAACAGTTTCCCACTTTTACCTTTTCATGTATCTACGCCTGCCAGGGAGCCACGCTAGACGCACATTTTCACGGTCACATAGTCATTGATACATCTCAATGTTCGCGTAGACATGGACTTGTGCTTGAGCATCCTTTGTACATGAGGCCCCAGTTCTTTTGTTAACACTGCTGAAGATCCCTGGACTCTAATACAAACCTTGGCCTTTGGGTCAATGAGGCTGACTCCGTGCTTGTTAATGGCGATCAGCAGGATCTCAGGGTAGCTGGTCTCTGTGGTTTGCTAAATGCAAAGAGTTGCATTGATGTTTAATTATGACCAATCAACAGTAAAGTGTTGCTTGAAGCTCCATTTCTATACAGAGCTGAGGTGTCTTTACCTTGACCTCAAAAAAGGCTGAGCCGAACGTCGGCCATTTGTAGATGATCTTCAGGAACATCAGTTTGGCCTCTTCCCTTGATTTACCAGCCTGCTTGTTGAAGTACGCAACCACAGACTGTTGTGATGTAAAACAAGTTAATACCAGACAAATACAGGAACTACAAGTGTGAACTTTTAAGAACTCCAGGTCCAGTGCTCCAGTGTAATTACATAATTAAACCATCCAAGTCTATAATGGAGTTTGAGAATAGGTTTTGTGTTCACCCTTTTCCAGTCATCTGGTGACATCACACGGATCAGATCCTGGGGAACCAGCTCCTTGAGAATCTTAGGAATTGTGGGAAAGTGGGATTTATCCTCCTCAAACTTGACACGGTAGATAAGTGCTGCGAGTTGGAAAACCTCTTCTCGTGAACACTTGTGATATCCACGCAAGTACTTTGGCAGCTCCTAAGCAAAACAGAAAACAGGAAAACTTTGTTGGGAGAAGCACAGGAGGCACTGCTGCCTTAATACAGTATGTCGGTCATAAAGGTATAGACCTGGTAGTAGTGGAAGATGGAGTCAGCAAAGGAGTCCTTCCCTGGAACTGTGCTGGTCCATAACTTCTTCATGAAGAACACCTGATAGGTCAGAGATGGAACAATTCCTGCAAGACGAGGGCAGAGTGGCTCCAATCAACCCTAAACTCTTAAGCGGTGTTTGTTTTACGGTGCTAGTACCGACCATCTTTAGCTGGTCGGGATTTCTTGATCCAGTCAGTCAAATGTCTCACAAAGTCAAAGAAGAAATCTCCCTCAGGGACACTGATCACCTGCAGGTCATATGTCATGATAACACTTTATTCCTCCTGCACTAGTCTCAATCTCAATCAGCTTTCACTAATTTTAATAGTCAATATTCAAACTTTAAGTCAAAGTATGTGAGGTAAGTTTTATAGTGTCTCACAGCGGCTGTCAAATCAACCTGGGCAACAATGAGTAGAACTACAAGCTGACTACAGGAGCCTCAAGGAGGAGAGTTTAATAATTCAATGTAAGACTCCAGAGGTTAATGTGCTTCTTTCTTACCTTGTCTGAGATCTTGACAAAGAGGCTGAATCCTTCAGGAGATTTGAGCAAAAGCCTGGCTGAGATGTTCTGACAGAAATCCTTGGCTTTGGTGCTAGACTCCACCTCAAATGCCTGCAGGTGGAAAACAGATACAAATAACCCGGTTTCAATCGCTTGTGTGTGTGTGTGTGTGTCCTTGCAGTTCTACCAAAGTGGGGCCATATGGTCACTTGTGGGGCCCCTTGGCCGAGCCACACAACTTTGACGGCCTGTTTGAGGGTCAAGAAGTGATTTTAGAGCTGAGGTTAGAATTGAGTTTTGGTTCAGATTAGAGCAAAGATTAGACGTCTGCCTTTATTAGTGATGGTTAGGGTGAGGGGCGAGGGAGGCATTATGTCAATGGTGGGGCCCCACTTTGTGTGCACGTGTGTTTTTGTGTGTGCGTGCATGTGTGTATTTGCGTGTGTATGTGCATGTGTGTGTTTGTTTGTGTGTGTGTGTGCGTGCATGCGTGTGTGTATGTGTCTTTGTGTGTGTGTGTGTGTGTGTGTGTGTGTGTGTGTGCGCGCGTGCGTGCGTGCGTGCATGTGCGTGTGCGTGTGCGTGTGTGTCCTGTACCTCGTCTGTATCGTCAGGGAAGTAAACTTTGTGGAAAATCTGGGTTGTCTTATGTTGGATGGCCTCCACTTCCACTAAATGAGGAGGATACTTCCTGGCGCCATTACTGTTACCATAACAACAACAGAACCTTTATCTACTTTAAATATAAAATAATTACAAACAATACTGTACTTGTGCCGTACTAATATTGTATTTGTGCGGGTCCACAATGCGCCGGCTGATGAATTCATTTAAAACTGAGCAGGGATCAAACGTGCTTCTTAAAACATAACCGTTCTAACAGTTAGAGCAGAGAAGTGAACCTTCACCCATGATGAACACGGTGCAGGTGCAGGTCTCACCGTAGGGCTTTATGCAGCCTTTGCATGCAGTCTGCAGACAGCGGGTGGTGCTTCTTCGACTGCAGGAAGCGCTGGATGTGTGGCAGCAGCACGTTACTGGGAGGAAACAGACCCGTACACAACCACAGCAGCTCCCAGCCTTTCTCCTCACTGTACCTGCAGCAGCACAGACACAGCCTGCGTGAAGAAGGGAAGGTCACGGCTCAAAGCAGCTCCGAGTCGCTCACATACTTAACGTGGTTGTCAGTCAGCTGTTTGATGATCTGACTGTAGATCTCGTCCTTCAGAGGTTCCGCCTTTCAGAGCTCCTTCAAAGATCTGGTCTGTGAGCTCGTTGACCGAGCGGCTCCTCTTGGATGGGTAGTCACCCATGTACTTCATCATAGGTGAGACCAGGGTCAAGGAACAAACTGTAAACAGCTGTCACTGACCCATATAATGAACCATGATGCCACCAGTGACTGGTGCAGCTGTTCTAAGGATATCGATGAAGGACATGCAGGCGTCCTGCGCCAGCTCCTCGTGGTTCACCACCTTCTTCAGCAGCGGCTGCTTGAGTGGTTCTCGAGTGCAGCTCCATAGTTTGTCCTTCCCACGATTCTTAGTGACCATCACTCTGCTGAGGGTGTGTTTGGGTGGGGGCCTGCAACAGTAACATCAAGATGTGATGAAGGACGTTTACACACACACACACACACACACACACACACACACACACATCTGTGAAAACTGACGTTCAAGCAGCCGATCTGTTTAAAACCTGAAGTGAATCATTTGTGAGAGACCCCAACAATTACTTCTTGTTACTGACTACAACATTCTGTGTATTTAGTGGCCTTGACGTGTACCGGAAGTAGTCGTAGGAGAACTCCTCCAGCGTGTAGGGTTTCACTCGTTCGTCGCTCTCTGGCAGGACGAGCTGTGAAATGCGGACGGACTCCTGCCGCTGGTCTGGTGTCATGGTGACCAGCGTCTGATTGAACGAGTTACATCACATTACAGCAACCTGAGGCAACACTGCTGCGACTCCAGGCTCAGTCGACATGTCTTTGACACGTGAAACCCTCCTGTCCTCACCACTATCTCCTGCTGGGGCCGGGTCATGGAGGGCAGCACGTAGACGCAGTCGGCTGGGAAGTCTCCTCTCTGATTGCTTCTTTCGTTGATGCCATGAGCCCAGCCTGAAGTGAGGACCTGCTCCCCAGTGTCCTGGTCCAACACGATCAGGTCTCCCTTCAGAAAGCTGAGGAACGTTGACTCCTCCCCAGCTGTGGGAAAAAAGGACTCATTTCTTCAACCAGACAAAAAAACTGAAAATTACTGTAAGCATTCAACACATACTCGGGTTTGGGTTGTCCTGCAGTGCAACCACAAACTTGGACCTGTTCCTCAGGCCTTCCAGGAAGGTGACGACCAGGTCGTGGATGTCCTCCGAGTTGTTGGAGGTGAAGGTGTACTCCTCTCCCTTGATCGTTGCCAACGTAAAGCTCTGGCCCTGCAGCTTTCCTCCCCTCAAACACACAAACAACGCAGCAGATAAAGCGTTGCCGTCCCGTCGAGTCAGCCGCCCGCCCGCCTCCCCTAGCATGCCTCACCTGCTGCTGGACACTGCAGTGATTTCTGGGAAGGACAGCTCTAGGAGGACCTGCTCCTGCTCGTCTACAAAGTAAACTCCAGTCCAGTTAACGGCGACGATCAGATCGTTTTTAGGCAGACTGGGACCTGAGCAGACACAGGAGCAGCTAAACATGTAAAGCTCCCAAGCAAAATAAAGACACAGCACACATCACAATATAAAGAAACACTGTCAACATACTATTAAATGTTAACATTACATTATCAAAGTCTCCAGATGCTGTGAGCTGCTGCTCCCACCACAGCACCCTGTCAACATCGATCACAGACGCCCACCTGAGAATTTGAAGGCTTCATAGAAGCGAGAGAAGAGCAGAGGCCACTTGTGGCGAGCAAAGTCCACCACTTCCTCCTTTACCTTGTGAGGGTCGAACCTCCTCTGGGTGTAGATGCCCTGAACACAGAGCAATCTCAGTAAACACTATATCAGAACTGTTTTACAGGATTTTAAATGCTGGGAGAGTGATTCTGAAGACATTTTACAGGTTTCAGGCTTGAAATGGTAAAATCTTCCCCCACTCAGATTATTATTATTATTATTATTAAATTCCATTTTACTGACTAATTTTATCTTTATTTATCTCATCTGAGTTTGAGTTTAGAGGTGAACTATTAATGCGAGGATATCACCTCATCTCATCGTCACTACTGTACTTGGTTGTCAATAAAGTGACTCAACCTACAATCCTACAGGAGCTTCCTTATTATTAAAAAGCTCTGGATGAACCCACAGATGTGTTGACTGGCAGGACATTCAGAGCCTTGGTCACCTTTTTATGTGCGGCCATGATGAAATGAGCCCATTTCTCCACGGTCCTTGACGTGCTGATCTCTCTGTCTGGGACGTAGGAGGGGACGAGGCTGAGCAGACGCTCCAGAAGGATCTCAGAACCGTAGTCAACATAGTACTGCTGAGCAGCCAGCTCTGCCAGGTCATCCTGGGACCACAGAAACATGTTTGCTCAGATACATGTACAGTAGAAGAAGTCGTCCTGTGTACTAAGCTGAGTGTTGTCTAAGCCAGCACCCTGTCACAGCGGTACTCTCCAAACTTGACGCCCCTGATGACTTGCTGGTAGATGAGGTTGGTGGCGACCTGGTCGTCATTGGGATTGTGCCAGGGTGTAAAGATCTCCTTCCTGAAAAACAGCCTCCAGGGCGCGTTCCTCTCCTGGGCTCCCTGCTCCTTGGCATACTGCTCGCACTGCGACACAGCATCCATCACATGGTCGCTGCCGCTTCCTAAAGACGACACCTGCAAGAGGAGAAGCTGTGTGTCACTGCTTCTGCCCGCTTTCATTTATGAGCTCCACATAGTTTCACTAACTGTTTTTGCATTTAAGCGCAAAGATCAGATATTTACAGTAAAGGTGACACCTACCTTGTCAAACAGTGCAATGTATAGGGAGAACCCAAATCGGTCCCGCAGGTTGATTTTGTCAGCCAGGGAGTTGCAGAGCTCCGTGGCTGTGGTGGCCGAGTCCGTCAGCAGAGTCTTGGTGGTGCCGTCCATGAATGTAACCGGCAGCATGATGGGCTTCTTCGACTTAGTGGCCTGCATGAAGATTTCTGTGTCACATTGTCTCGAAGCAGAAAATGTCCCTCTAAACACAAGTACTGTACATCAGCCTGACGGAGCAAATTTCGGGTCACCAGCGGATTTACTCCAGAAACAAGGAGCGGAGTAGCTAAAAGCTGCAATGAGGATCTGACTGTGATTGGTCTACAGCCTTTGAGCCAGAGAAGTTCCTCAGAGCCTGTTACAGACTGAAGCCAACATTGTGTGTGTGTGTGTGTGTGTGTGTGTGTGTGTGTCTACCTGCAGCTCCAGCCAGGACGGAGGCTGTGTTCTCGTCCCATTGACAAAGGTTCGCCTCAGTCTCTCCTCACAGTACGGAGCGTAGCCTGGCGGCCCGCTGCTGATGAAGTTCCTCAGGTACTGTGGGTGAGAAATAGAAAAATAAGCCTAAAAAATCGACAGGTCAGATTTTGGAGGTTTTGTATGCTCTGACCTTGACAAACTTTTCTGAAGGAGCAAAGCAGCCAACGCACAGCGAGATGAGGATCCATCCGCGAGCGTGAGAACTTTTGGATGGGTTCTGACTGAGCTGCTTGCAGATCTGACAGTAGATCTCATCCCTTGAATACAAACAGGTAAATTGGTTTGTATTTAAAGAGCCAAGAGATCCCATACCACTGAATCCTTGTAGTGCTGGACCTTAGTGCAGGTCTCAGGATCCCGTTGCCGATGATGAAGTGGAGTTTCTCCAGGTTGGACGTCGGCCGGTCCTCCAACATGCTGTTGCCATGTAAACCAAACTCGCCGTCGTTCAAGCGTTTTGTCACCTGGAATTAACCACAGTGTGTTTTTACAGCAAAGGCACAGAGGGACTGTGTGCTTTCATTGACTCACTTCCTCAGTGATCTTGGACTTCTTCTTCAGAGTGAGGGACACCAGTTTGTGTCGGACGCTGTTCTTCTTGTGGTCAGCATGAGGCGCCTGAAAAGTGAGACGGGATATAGCCCAGAACAACAACACCATAAATCATCCAGCCTTGACTGAAATCACAGCATTTATATAGCACCTCTTCCTCCTCACCTCCCCCTCCCCCTGCAGCGCCTGCAGCTCTCTCTTGTACGTCTTCTTTCCAAGCGTCTCGTAGATTTTAGTCATAACTGGGATCTTTTCGCTCCCGTCACTGATGGCCGTGTGATACTTGGGCTCTGGCAGATCTCCCATGAACCTCAGCACAGTGATCCACACAGCCAGAGCAGCCTGGAGGAGAGGGGAGAGACCAATGTTAGGGAGGGAACCATTTAATTAACTTGAAAATACTTAATTTATCTTAGCTCATTTATTTTAATTGTAGTTGTTCTGTTCTTTCATAAATAATAATTTAAGACTTAAAAACATGATCCCACAGAGAAACTGCTTCTTTGTTGGGGTCAGAGGTCAAAGGTGACAAACCAGCTGATCTCCCTCGTCATCATGGAACAGCAGAGGCTGCTTGAGAGGCCGTCTGATGTAGGTGTGCGTAGTGGTGCCCTGGAAGTAGGTGGCAGCAAACTTGGCAAACTTGTACTCTGATAAATCGTCCTCTTCGTCGTCCTCGGGCAGAGGAAGGGCCTCGTCCAGATCCTCCTCGTCCAGCTCATGATGGGTCTTCTCCAGGTCCTGCAGAGGAGGCGGGCGTCAGTAACGCTTCAACTAACACTCATCTGGAGCAAGGAGAGGACACCGAGTGCTTCACCGTCATCACAGCCACACTAAGATTAAATGTATCCTGACCTCGAAGCCGGCGGGGGCTTGTCCCTCCTGGCCCGGGAACGAGCTTGTGGTGCCCAGGAAGCCGAACATCTTATCCACCATGTCTGAGTCGTTGACAGGCTCAGCCCGGGCCTTCTCCATCTGCTCCACCAGCTCCTTCTTCTTCCGAGCATCCTCCTTCTCTTTCTTTTCCCGCTCGGCATCCTCCTTGGCCAACTGGGCCAGACGCTCCTAGACAACCGAATGAAAAGCAACCAGACAGATAATTGGAAGCACAACTCCACTGTTGGTGTGGGAACAGGGTGCGATGACTTCAAAGCATAAAAGTGTGATTCACTTACCTGGTGTTTGCGTTCAGCCTCAGCTTTCGCCTTCTTTGCAGACATCTGGTTTCTTAGTTTGGTCTCCTCAGCCAAGCGCATCTTCTCTGCCTCCAGCCTCCGGCGGTACTGGAAGGCAGAGAACACCACCAGTGGCTCAGCCTTAGTGTGTGTGTGTGTGTGTGTGTGTGTGTGTGTGTGTGTGTGTGTGTGTGTGTGTGTGAGTGAGTGAGTGAGTGAGTGAGTGAGTGAGTGAGTGAGTGAGTGAGTGAGTGAGTGAGTGAGTGAGTGAGTGAGTGCATGCCTGTGTGCGCACCTCTCCTTTCAGCCTCCTGTAAAGACGGCGAGCGATCATGCCTCTGGTGTAGGCCTGAATGGTGATGACGGCCCAAAGTCGATGTCGGAATGCTCGACGCACCAAGAAGCCACGACAGCGACCCTGGAAAGCCGTAATACGCTGACGAGCCACATGATAGGACGCACACAACTTCCTGGAACGAACCAGAGCCTGGAGGCGGGAGAAGCCCGCACGCATCTGAAACAGAAAACGGAGGCAGCGAAGACATTTATTCATGATCAATGACACCAAAGAGCAGGCGGCTCTAATCCACAGTTTCTCACAGCTCCATAGTTCTTCCTGCAGTAATAACCTCTCCATGTTTTCTGGACCAAAACTGCTGATTTTCTCATTTTCAGGAAGTTCGATCTGAAAGTAGAAAAAAACTGAATATTGGTTCTCAGGTATTGGGTTTTGACCTGCTGCACAGCTGGAGCATGAACAGTGAGATAATCATCATTAGTCCAAGCAAACAAAACTCAAAATCGTGTACCTGTCCTTAAACCCTCGAACCACCTTTTGGATGAGAATGACCTTGTCAGTGATGGCCTTGTCTCTCTCTATCTCAAGCAGCATGTCGTGGTGATCCTGCAATGCAGGACAGAGGATTACAAAAGAAAACTCACCCTGACGACATCAAGAACCTTAGAAGCTGCTGAAGACTTCACAAACTACAACAACAAAGCTATTATTGCTGAAATAAGGACGACTGTCAAGAGAGCCGTAAACTACAGTTTCAGCACTTTTTATCTGCCACACAAACGCCGTCTCCTTCCTGTGTCCAGCTCTGTGGCCGGTCGGGCCATGTCCTGGGAAGCGTGTGCTCTCCCTGCTTTTCGTTCCCTCACTCCGTTTCCTCTTCTGCTTCCTGTTCAGTCGAGCAGTAAGAGGTGCCAAAAACAAGGCACAAGTAAGAGCACTCTCAGCTGAGGACCATGAAACTCCTGTTACTGCGGGTGCCACAGACTCACTGACATTTCAGGAAATGATCAACCAAAATGATTAAATGTAATTTATCAAGCAATGACTGTAAACAGCATGTATATGTTCAATTTAGACAGTCAGTATTTTACAACTCATTAATAGTGAGACTCAGCATCATGGACACATACTGTGAGGTAAAAAGAAAAATGGTTGATGTGGTTTAACAAAATGATTCTTGATTAAAAAATAAAAAATAAAATATTTATTTGATGAAACAAGATGAATCAAACAGCAGCAACAAACTAAACTGTAAGGAAATGTCTGAGACATGGACATTCTGTGATGAGCTGAATGAGAATCTTGTTTTTCACTACCAACATGTTGTTCTTCAGAAACATAATTAACTGTTAATGAGTGTAAATTTTTTCTGATGGTAAAATACCTTGAGAAAGATCTTTGTCTTCCCCATCTGCCAGTCGTCGTCTCTGCCCAGCACTGCCTCAGCGATCCTCTGACAGGTCCCCCTCAGGTCCTCCTGAACCACAGAGACAACGACAACCAATACTGTTTACACAAGGTCCCCAGCTGCGCAGAGGCAGAAAAGCATAACACAGAGGGCTCCAAGCTCAACACGGGGCTGTTGGCTGGAACATGTGCAACTATCTGATTAAAGCCAGGAATCTAAACACTGAGTGTGTTTAAAACCCTGCAGCAGGAAACAAGCTGGGAAACTCATCATCACTTCATAAAGACTCAACGACCATAAAACCTGTTTGTGGCTCCGTACTTTACTAACAATGACAAGTACCTTTCATGAGCAGCGTCCTCTTCATTGACCCAGCTGCAGTTTACCTGTTTGTACGCTGGCTTGACTCCAGGCATCAGAACCCGGTAGCGGTCCACAAACTCCACAAAGGTGTAGCGGATGGGGTAACCGGCCCGTCGGATACGGATGGTCTCCATCATACCGGAGTACCTCAGCTGACGCACACACAGCTCCCTGTCGAACAACTACACACACGGGGGTTTCACTGACTCCTGATCAGGTGCAGCACCAATTTTGTTTTTATTGCAGGTTCTCTGTATTTTTTTCTGTTTAGCTCTTCTTACTAATCAAATTTACTGTATAACACGCTATAAACATCTCTTTTTCAACTTCTAAGTAACTGCATCATATTCCTAATCACTAATGCTCCAGTTTAAAGTGACGTTCCACCCACTCACCATCGGCTTCTTGTGCTCGTTGGGTTTGATGCAGCGGACGAAGAAGGGCTGACACACGCTCAGAGTCCTCATCAGCAGCTCCAGGCTTCTCTTGAACTGACTGCTCAGGGTCGGCGAGCGCTTCCTGGTCTCGGCTCCCTGGACACAAGCACACAGCAGCACAGGAAGTGGCGCGTGAGCTCCACAGCCAGGGGCAGTCCACTACTCATGCAGGAGCAGAACTATGCAGTAGTTGTTTCATTTTGGTAACTATTACTAGTACTTTCTTAAAGTAAATCACTGACAACCGCAAGCTTCTCCCTAGACGTTTGTGTTCAACCGCACTGTGTCATCCTTTACATTTGGTGACCTGGTCAGCGTTCCAGAAAGTAATGCAGGCCTTTTTTTTTGCAGTTTTTATAGGATTGTATATTTGTCTTAAATGTCCATTTTAAATGTTTGCACTGGATTCATTGTAAGGGCTAAATGTCTTTGATGAGTCAGTAATGTTTTACAAAAGTCTGCTGGTTTGTTTGTAAAAACATTTAAATGGTCACAATTACATTTTGGGACTGTAGTGCTTGTATTTGTGTCTGCGGCAGAAACAGTGTGGTTGAGGTTTGGGTACAGGTTTATCTGTAATGAGTGCTTTTCCTGATGCTAACTGCGTCTCGTGCGCAAGCCTTGCTGCAGCACGCTCCGATCACTCTGAGCATGAGGACCATCACCAGATACAGGTCCAGCAGCCAGGTGACTAAGGGGTCTGTGGGCAGGGCCAACTAATTTAATAACTTCTTTAACAGATTCCAGGTTGGGCCCATGAACCCCCCACTGCTCAGGATAGACGCCCGTTCACATCACCCACAGGGCTCATCCACCCCCACCTCACACACAATGAACAAGCTGCATCCAACAGGCTGCAGGACCTGATGGAATCAGCCCAAGGGTGCTGAAAGTCTGTGCTCCCCAGCGTTGTGGTGTCCTCCAACACATCTTCAACCTGAGCCTGCAGCTGGAGAGAGTTCCTCTTGGGTGGAAGAAGTCATGCATTGTGCCAGTGAATAAGACGCCACGTCCCAGAGTCCTCAACGACTACAGACCAGTGGCTCTGACCTCTCACATCATGGAGGCTTTTGAGAGGCTGATCCTGGACGTTCTCTAGTCAAACCCTCAGTCGACCCCCTCCTTGCATATCAACCCCATCTAGGAGTGGATGACGCCATCATACATCTGCTCCATCGCACGTGCAACCACCTGGACAAGCCTTAGTGAGGATCATGTTCTTTGATTTCTCCAGTGCATTTAACACTATCCAGCCTGCGCTGCTGGGAGAGAAACTGAAGAACATGCAGGTGGACCCCCCCCTGATCTCATGGATCCTGGACCAGCTCACCAACCGCCCCCAGTACGTCTGCCTGCAGAACTGTGTGTCTGACACAGTGGCTGCAGCACAGGAGCTCCACAGGGGACGGTCCTGTCTCCTTCCTCTTCACCCTCTACACCTCAGACTTCAGGTACAACTCAGAGTCCTGTTCTACAGAACTTCTCTGATGACTCTGCTATTGTAGGACATATCTAGGGTGGTGATGTCACAGAGTATCAGGGAGTGGTGAACAGCTTTGTGGGCATGTGGACAGAACCACATCCAACTGAACATCGGTAAAACCAAGGAGCTGGTGATTGAATTTAGGAAATCTGTGAGTGCTGTCACCGCTCTCACTATTAAAAAGGAAGAGGTGGAGGTGGTGAACGAGTACAAGTACCTGGAGTGTACTTGGACCAGGTACAAATACCTGGGAGTGTACTTGGACCAGGTACAAATACCTGGGAGTGTACTGACAATAAACTGGACTGGAAAAAGAACTCGTCAGCTGTGAACAAGAAGGCTCAAGAAGGCAGAGCAGAAACCTTACTTTGTAAAGTGCCTTGAAATAACTTTGTTGTGATTTGGCGCTATATAAATAAAATTGAATTGAATTGAATTGATGCACTTCCTGAGGAGGCTCAGATCCTTTAACGTCTGCAGCTCCAGCTGAGGATGTTCTGAGTCTATGAGGGGCAGCAGCATGAATGTAGCAGACAGTAACAGACTGGACAAAGTGATCAGGAGGGCTGGTTCTGTTCTGGGGGTGGAGCTGGACCCCCTACATGCTGTAGCTGAGAGGAGGATGCTGGTCCAGCTCCTCTCTATAGACGACACCTCCACCCCCACACAGTGTGTGGCTGGACAGAGGAGCACCTTCAGCCACAGCTGATCAGTATTAGGTTCTCCACAGAACGCCAGCGGAGAACCTTCCTACCGGTGCATCAGCCTGTACAACTCCTCCTCTGTCTGGAAGGGTTGATCTTCATCCATGCAATAACATGTATAATAAAACTTTAGCTAGTAATTGGATGTGAGTGTGTGTAGATGTGTTAGCATTCTTATTTCTAATCTCCCTACCTTCCTATGTGTACCTCCATCTGTGACAGCAACCGAAGTGTGCAAAATAATTTCCCTCTGGGATTAATAAAGTTTTTTGAATCTTGAATCTTTTCTGGTGTGAGGGCGCTTTACTGCCCCCAGTGGTCAAACGGAGATCTACAACAAACACTCAAACCGTGAACACTATCAGATCATGGAAATAATTTTTACATTGTTCGTTAGTGATCAGCAGTTAAAGCCTCTTATCGTGATTAGCTGAAATCTGGGTTACAAAGCAGTACTAATGGGAACTTACTATCAATTTGTTATTCACATTAAGTGTTAATTTTAATGTACTAATTATTTTGTATAAAATCTCTATAAATAATATGCAATTACACTAATAAAACTGTAGTTTAAATTCATTAATGTAAACTGCAATTATGTGATTGTGTTCACTTCAACAATACAAAGACCTAGTAACAATTGTATTGAGTTGATACCAAAACAATCATATGAGTAAATTCTGTGTGTATTCTAATACCAGATGAGATGACAGAACAAGCATACAAGGAGAAGAGATGAGAATATGAGGATAAAAAGAGAAAAAGGAGATGAGGGGATGACATTTAGTGCGGGTTTTGATCGTATCTGGAGGAATGGGGTTTTTTACCTTGCTGGCTGTGCTGGCAGGCGGTGAACTAGCAGGAGTATAGCCACACAGAAACTAGCAGCACACAGCCACGCAGGTAAACCAACACACAGGAAGAAAAAGGGGCAAAAAATACAGCAATTGAACATCAAGGTGGAGGGAAACCAGAGTAATGCTGAGAACCAGAGAAGAAAAGGCTTAATATGTACAATGCTCAATATGCTCAATATGTACAATGTGTGTGTGTGTGTGTGTGTGTGTGTGTGTGTGTGTGTGTGTGTGTGTGTGTGTGTGTGTGTGTGTGTTACCATAGCAACATCAGCCTGGAATATTTGCTTGATGAACTTGTTCTTGGAGGAGTGAACCAGCTGGATGATGTCACCGTATAAAGTGTCTCTGTTCTTTTCCAGGAAACCTGCAGGACACAAACACACAACGTGAACACACACAATGACAACAACTACACTGGAAGCATCAATATTCAAATCACCAACTAGATCTAATAAAGTCTCCACTAATCATTATAGAAACAGAAGCTGGTAAGGATACAGCTTCATGAAGTCACACTTGGTTTATGCTTAAAGACACATCAACCTTTTTTGTATATGATGATTGTTATGAGAATCTAAACCTGCTAAAATGTTGCAGAGCCAAAGTTAAACTAACAGAGACGGCCGCCGTTACTGTTGTTGTGCATGTTGTTGAGTTTATGTTGGCTCACTACAGTTCTGTGCGACTGGTGCTTCAGCTCTAACCTCTGGTCTCGTAGTAAACCACTCCAGCGAAGTGCTGGATGCCAAACTGAGTCTCGTAGTTGTTCTTTGGAGGGATGTAGTTGGTGTTGAGTTTGTGCTGGAAGTTGAGCTTGTTGAGCATGGTGGAGTCTGTGCCCTGCAGGAGAGACAACACACTGACTGACACCTGCCAGAGCCCTGGGCCTGCGGCGCATGGCGCAGGCACACGTACCCTGGGGAACTTGCTCTCCTCATCGATGAGCGAGATGATGTTCATGGGTTTGATGGCGATCATGTCCAGCGCGTCCTGGTTGTCGGTGAACTCGATGTGCTGCCAGTTGATGTGCTCCAGGTTGTACTCCTCCTGCTCCAGTTTGAAGACGTGGCGGACGAAGAACTGCTGCAGGTTCTCGTTGGCGAAGTTGATGCAGAGCTGCTCGAAGCTGCAGGGAAAGCCGCAGGAAAGTAACGACGCTGAGCAGAATTGAGGCACCGCGCGTGCAGACGAGTGCGTCGCACCTGTTTACAGTGAAGTTCTCAAAGCCAAAGATGTCCAGCAGCCCGATGCAGCGCCTCAGATTTTTGGGCTGAGATGATGGAGGCTTGTAGATGGCCGCGTTGATCTTCTCCACAATCCACACGAAGAGTCGACCATAAATACCCTGCATGCAGACGCAGTGAGTCACTGCTTCCAGAGCGGACTGTTCTACAGTATGTGTGATATACTGTAGAAAACACCCCAAGAGAAGTTTGCACCTTGACAAAAGCGTCGCGTACGTCCAGAGCCTGCTCCATGCTGAGCGGCGTGGACACGGTCTCTCCTCTGGTGATCAGAGTGCGGCTGGTCAGACAGTTCATCAGATCCTTGGCATCCACCTGAACACATGACAGTCAGAGAGGATGAAGCCAGGCCTGAGTGTGACGCTCACCGCAAGCTAACGTGCGGGCGTCACCTCCAGCAGCGTGGCAGCAGTGCTGAGGTGAGGGCTGCGCACCACCTCACAGGCATCCAGGTTGTCATAGGTGCGAGCTGCAGGGTCAACAGAGCGTGTAAGAGACAGACGTGTAAAGATGCTGCCTGTCTGTACCTGTGTGTGGAGCTCACCTTCATATCTGAGGTTTCCCAAGTGTAGAATCGCAGCCAGCAGTTTAGAAATCTCCCAGTTCTCCTTGTCGGTGAACATCAGAACCTGCAGAGCAAAGGACACACTCAGCTTCTGACAGATCCACTCCTCCAGGAAAGCTCCACGTCCAACAGCTGCTACTGTACCTTCATCGCAGAGCGGATGTTGGAGTACTCCTTCATATCGTCTCGACCGTCACACACCGTACAGTTGCCCTGCAGAGACACATTTTCATTCACTTATCCTTAGTCTGATTTAGTGACTCAGAAGAGGCGCTGAAGGATTCTCACTATGGTCAGGTAGGTGTAGTCCGTGGCCTTGCTCAGCCCCAGCTTCTTCTTCTCGTCTGCAGTCATGCCTCTCAGCATGCAGTAGAAGATGTGGTAGTTCCTCTCATCGTGAGCCTGCAAACAAGACTCACGCATCAAGGGTGCGTTGAGCCGTGGTGGCGGCCACGGCGCTTCAGACTCACCTGTCGACAGACCCTGGACTTCTCCAGCAGGTACTGCTCGATCTTCGCTCCCTCGATAGCTCCGCGCTTGTTGAAATGGATGTCGATGTATTTCCCAAAGCGAGACGAGTTGTCGTTCCGGATTGTTTTAGCATTGCCAAATGCTGGAAGAGACACAAACACAGAACTCCTGACTCGACAGACGCGTGCATCAGGGTCAGTGACGCTTCAGACCTGAGTGCAAATGAAAAACGGAGCTGGTTCACCCACCCTCTAGTATGGGGTTGGCCTCCAGGACCTGCTGCTCTATCCAGGAGTGCTGGCCGCTGATGGCTGCCAGGAACTGAAGGATCAGTTTAGTGCTCTCAGTCTTTCCTGCTCCAGACTCTCCACTGTCACAGACACACAGTGTCAGGATGGGTTCATGTATGTGGCCACAGACCGGTTCCTGTTAGTTCCCACCTGATGATGCAGCACTGGTCGCGGTTGTTCCTCTGCATGTTGAAGTAACAGTTGTCAGCGATGGCAAAGATGTGCGGCGGCATTTCACCGATCTTCTTGTTGGTGTAGAGGCGGATCTGGTCGGCCGCGTAGATGGGCAGCAGCTGGTAAGGATTTACCGCCACCAGGATGGAGCCCGTGTACGTCTGCAGAACACAAAACCATCCACTGTAATTGAGTAGTAGTCAGGGAGTAAACATGAGACTCTGCTGTTGTGGTGGTGGGGGGGCGAGCTGGCCCAGCTCTCAGAGCTCAGATGACCACAGAGAGAACGTCTCAGTTTTGGCCACGGAAGAACAGGCGGCCATGTTGGAAACAACAGCGTGCACTGAGGCTGCAGGACAAGTCGAACCTGGAGCCTCCAGAACCTCTGTGAGCAGAAAGGTTGTGCAGCTCGCATTCAAAACGTGCCACATGCAGCTTCTGGTTGAGTCATGCTCCACGTCCTGCGTGACTTACCCGGCCACCGCAGTTCGTCTTCAGACACGACAGGAAGACGAAGAGGAGCGGCAGGAGGAGAGGAAGAGCAACTAAAAATAATACTGTACATGTCTGCAAACGGTTTCATTATTCTGACAGACAGAACACTACAGGATCACTTTCACCTGGTACCAGAAGAGCTGGAGCTGAGTTCTTCAGTCCATCAGCAGTAACAGGTTTACTCACATAAATGAGCTTCTCTCTGTATCTGATGAGCAGGTTGCGGAGGATGCCGGCTTCGTTGAGGTCTCCGAGGCGGATCATGTCCTCCACGCCGTGGATGGAGGTGGGATGCATGGGTTTGATGTTTGCGGCGTTCTGAGGGGAGATCCAGTGCTCCTGCAGGGAGAAGGAGCCGTGACCACACAGACGGCTCCAACAGAACCACACGTGGCCGCTCACGGGCCTCTGGACCTCTGGACCCCCTCAGGGTTCAGCGCTTACGTTTGCCTCATCGTCCACAACCTGGATCTGTCCCGAGTCACAAAGCTTCACCACGGCGCCGACCGGCACTTCGAACTCCCGACCAGTTTTCAGGTCCAGCCATACGTAGTCGCCCTGTCAGACAAGGAGCAAAATTGTCACAAACCGATTCAAACAGCACATGTGAAATCCGACACATTCACACTACTCAGACTATGGAGCTGCTTCTACAGGACGGTTGGTTCCGTCCTGTCCCGACGTCGAAGCAGTTGCTGTTTGAGGAGACAGTGCTGGAGTCAGACTCTCAGCTCACCGGCAGTAGCGTGCTTTGCTTCATCACAGTGTTGACGTTGCGGATCAGCGCCCATTTGGCCTGATCCTTCTCATACAGGTCCACATAGTCCCGACGTCTGTACATGACGTGTGGAGTCAGAAGCTCGTTGTCACACTCTGGTCTAGTCCACAGGGCAGAAAGCTCCACTGCAGCACATTCACAAGCTGCTCTGCTCAGGAAAAACTGATCAGGATCACAGACGAGAAGCAGGGAAGCACATCCTGGAAAAGTGTGTTTCAGACGATCCAACGAAGAATATCAGCTCATGTGAAATAAATCCATCCGTCCACAGGCTCTGAGACAGTGGACCGTCCTCCTCTCCCTCCACTCAACCCACAACCTCGCGTCGCCCCTGGCAACAAGGTGTCGCTTCCTCAGGTGTGTTCCCTGGTGTTGGGTTTCTGAGCCATTACTGCAGCGTTACGTTATGGCCGATAAACATCAAGCAAAACACAGCATGAGACCACGAGTAACAGTAACGGAGCTGAGGCTCCGCACAGTAAACCAATGTTATTAAGCAAAAAATATGAATATTCAATCTACAACTTTCTACATCTCAGGTGCAAATAACATCAAACTGGATCGACCAGAAATTCTATCTTTATTTATTGTGCAGTGGACTTAAAGCTGGGGTCAAAGTCTGTAATAAGGTAAACCCTGAACATTACACCACCGAGCAGCTGTTACACACACACACACACACACACACACACACACAGACAGACACACGCACACAGACACAAACACCATAGACACGCGCAGACGCACAGACACACACACACACACACACACACACGGACACACACACCACACACAGAAACACGCACCACAGACACACACACACACATGCACGCACATACACACACAGACACCAAGTGGACGGCAGCAACCACCAGAAACCACACGTTGAATTATTTAAGGCTGAGGATTGAAGTGTCGCCTTCGTCGTCTGTCCTCATGCTTCCGTCCCCGTTTTTGTCAGGACTTTATAATGGAGGTGTTTCTAATGCTGTGGCCGTCGTTCTTTTTAAGCTGAACTACTATGTAATAGAATGGTCTCCTTCCACCAACTTGGATTCACCAAACATTTGCAGTGAGCCTCGCTGGCTTGTTACGACGGACGGTTCAGTGGATCCAACTGCAGACGGACGCAGTGGACCAGAGGAGCCACAGAATCACGCAGCAGTGACATCATCACTCCTCAGTTAAATAATTCAGACCTGACAGGAGCCTGGTGCTCGCTTACAGCTGCTAACAAAGAACCTCTGAGGGTCTGACACAAACATCCCATAATGCAACCTAATCAATACGCCACCGTTCATCATTCATTCCCTCAGTTCAATTTCATTAAAACACTCACTAAAGCCTCAGTGCTGGGACTGTGGTTTTCTGTGACCTTATCGGACAGAGTTAATGACGCAAACTGAACCAGAGACACGAAGGACAGCTCCTCATTTGCATTTAGATTGATCATTTAGACGGGTCAAAGGTCATAGGGTGAAAGATAGTGACACAATAACTGGCCTGACATTTATCACAGAATAAACAGACAATAAAAACATTTCAGCTTCAGTGATCAAAGAATTTGTCTGTAATTAAGACGCAGCAGCGCGTTTTTATGTTTCAGTGTCAGTTAAAAAAGCAAAATTCAACAGTTTTGGTTAAAGCACACAGTGACATCATTTTAAGTTTTTAACCTTTGCAATATCATTACACTGTAGATACATACTCCATTTTATGTCTTTATTATATATGTAAGCTGACTTAGATTTGCACTTTTAATGCAGTTTTTCAAGTTCTAGTTCTAGTTCAAGTTATTATCACGTGTCCTCTGCTGTCTGGCCAAGATACGAACCGCAGATTCTGCAGCTCTGCCCTCTGCTGGAGTTTAGAAGTCACAGAGCAGCTGCTTCAGATGTGGACTCAGAGAGAATGTGTCCAGCAAATACCAACACAGAACATGAACAACCTCTTCAGAAACTTAGAAAGTCATGTGATGTCTGTGAATGCAGACACACGGACCGAGCCTCTGCAGGCCGAGCCTACTTTACCTGGATCAGGGTGGTGTATCTGTAGCTGAGGCGCCGTAGGTCTGGGTCCCAGCCATCCAGTGGCCAATCAGGTCCTTTTCTGTTTGTGCCCGTTGCCATGGTAACCATGTGCATTTACTAAACAACATATTAGTTAAAAAGCTTAGGTTTCCATCTTGTTATCTTAGATGAGGCAAGATCTCCAAAGTGAGTTGATGTAAAACAGATCAGAACAGCATCTGCAGCTCCCATTCACAAGTCAACGATCTCTAGTTATCACAATGAAATGTTCTGTTGACCGAGCAGAGAGACTAACGTCCACAGCAGAGCAGCTGAAGGCCGTCCCCGGTCCATCGACGTGACCCACTTAGGCCTCAATGGTGGGAGGACGCTGTCAGAACAGTTTAACTGCTGAGAAAGGCTGACGAGTCCAGCAGAGCGGCAGGAAGCACGTAGTCAGGCTGTGTCAACACGGCAGGCAGGCAGACAGACAGGCAGGCAGACATGGACAGACAGACAGACAGACAGACAGACAGACAGACAGACAGACATGGACACACAGACAGACAGACAGGCAGGCAGACATGGACACACAGACAGACAGACAGACAGACAGACAGACAGGCAGACATGGACAGACAGACAGACAGACAGACAGACAGACAGACAGACAGACAGAGACGCATGGACACACAGACAGAGACAGGCAGACATGAACACACAGACACACAGACAGACAGAGACGCATGGACACACAGGTAGGCAGACAGGCAGACAGACAGGCAGACATGGACACACAGACAGACAGACAGACAGACAGACAGACAGACAGACAGACAGACAGACAGAGACGCATGGACACACAGACAGAGACAGGCAGACATGAACACACAGACACACAGACAGACAGAGAAGCATGGACACACAGGTAGGCAGACAGGCAGACAGACAGACAGACAGAAAGGCAGACATGGACACACAGACAGACAGAGACACATGGACACACAGGTAGGCAGACAGGCAGACAGACAGGCAGACATGGACATACAGACAGACAGAGACGCATGGACACACAGGTAGGCAGGCAGGCAGGCAGACAGACACACAGACAGGCAGACATGGGCACACAGACAGACAGACAGACAGACAGACAGACAGACAGACAGACAGACAGACAGAGACGCATGGACACACAGGTAGGCAGGCAGGCAGGCAGACAGACAGACAGACAGACAGGCAGACATGGACACACAGACAGACAGACAGACAGACAGACAGACAGACAGACAGACAGAAAGGCAGACATGGACACACAGACAGACAGAGACGCATGGACACACAGGCAGGCAGGCAGGCAGGCAGGCAGACAGACACACAGACAGGCAGACATGGGCACACAGACAGACAGACAGACAGACAGACAGACAGACAGACAGACAGGGACACACAGACAGACAGAGACGCATGGACACACAGGTAGACAGACAGACAGACAGACAGGCAGACATGGACACACAGACAGACAGACAGACAGACAGAAAGGCAGAAAGGCAGACATGGACACACAGACAGACAGAGACGCATGGACACACAGGTAGGCAGGCAGGCAGGCAGGCAGGCAGACAGACACACAGACAGGCAGACATGGGCACACAGACACACAGACAGACAGACAGACAGACAGACAGACAGGGACACACAGACAGACAGAGACGCATGGACACACAGGTAGGCAGACAGGCAGACAGACAGGCAGACATGGACACACAGACAGACAGACAGACAGACAGACAGAGACGCATGGACACACAGACAGAGACAGGCAGACATGAACACACAGACACACAGACAGACAGAGACGCATGGACACACAGGTAGGCAGACAGGCAGACAGACAGGCAGACATGGACACACAGACAGACAGACAGGCAGACATGGACAGACAGACAGACAGACAGACAGACAGACAGACAGACAGACAGACAGACAGAGATGCATGGACACACAGACAGAGACAGGCAGACATGAACACACAGACACACAGACAGACAGAGAAGCATGGACACACAGGTAGGCAGGCAGGCAGGCAGGCAGACAGACAGACAGACAGACACGGACACACAGACAGACAGAAAGGCAGACATGGACACACAGACAGACAGAGACACATGGACACACAGGTAGGCAGACAGGCAGACAGACAGGCAGACATGGACATACAGACAGACAGAGACGCATTGGACACACAGGTAGGCAGGCAGGCAGGCAGGCAGGCAGGCAGACAGACACACAGACAGGCAGACATGGGCACACAGACA
This sequence comes from Betta splendens, assembly GCF_900634795.4. Taxonomy (NCBI): domain Eukaryota; kingdom Metazoa; phylum Chordata; class Actinopteri; order Anabantiformes; family Osphronemidae; genus Betta; species Betta splendens. The sequence goes on along the minus strand of NC_040893.2, from coordinate 21,116,866 downwards.
GACAGACAGACAGACAGACAGAAAGGCAGACATGGACACACAGACAGACAGAGACGCATGGACACACAGGTAGGCAGACAGGCAGACATGGACACACAGACAGACAGGGACACACAGATAGACAGAGATGCATGGACACACAGGTAGGCAGGCAGACATGGACACACAGAGACAGACAGACAGACAGAGACGCATGGACACACAGGTAGGCAGGCAGACATGGACACACAGAGACAGACAGACAGACAGAGACGCATGGACACACAGGTAGGCAGGCAGGCAGACAGACAAACAGAAACTGACACACACACATCTCACTACAACTACACTGTGTGTGCGTGCATTAACAGACACCTGCTCCTCGCTGTCTGTGGTGGTTTACCTGCTGCAGAATCACCATGGCTCTGGTTCCTGTCCTGCAGACTGGACATCAGCAGCTCAACAGAAGATATGCAGGTTGTTATTAGTATTTATCTATTTTACATTTAACATCTTTTTTACGGTTAAAGCTTAACGTAATAACAGAATGATGCAGAGGTGGTTCTATTCACTGAAACCATAAAACTATCCTTGTGATGATGGAAGGAGCCAAGATTTACAAAGGTCACAAAGGGAAAGAGCTCAGTCCAAAGGTAGCAAAACCTCGTTCTCAGTCTCACCAAGGTTCATATTTAACAGTTCAAACTGACCCCAGGCCTGTTATCATCTCTGTGAAGACTAATTTACAGTATGAGGCAGCATCATTTCGGAATTTAGTTCAGATGTTTAGACGAAAAAAAACACACAAACTAACAAACATCATGTAAGTCAGGATGTCACTTTAACACAAAGAATAGCCTTACTGGCTTTTTCCACACACTCTTAATATTTCAGCATCTAATTACTGGTCTGGGACAAAGGTAGAGCAGGTACTGAGCGTGTGTGGTGGGAAACGCAGCAACATGATGATCTTTTAGAGTGAATGTACTGATAAATAACACAATGTATGTTCGGATTCTGGCAAAGCTGGAGTTTATAGACAGAAGCAGAGAATATTAAACCCTGGTTTCCTCTGCTGAGCGCCAGATTGGGCCCAAACATAAGCGTTGCCGTGTCCTCAGCTACACCCGCCACATACAATGATATCAGAACAAAAAGGCTGCGATAAGAGCCTCCCTGCACTGAGTGCTCAGGGAGGGACCACATCTACGCCAGAAACACCCAAATCAAACCAAAAGTGTCCAATCTAAAGCATCAAACCTGTGAAGACGTGGAGCCTCTTACCTTCTGCTGGATGGAGGAAGACGAGGAGCGAGGGTCCGTCTCCAGTGGAAGCAGCTGGAGGAAGATGATTCACAGCTTCATGTTCTCCCTTCACGCAGATCCTCCCTCTGTGGCTCAGCTACTTTCTGTTTTCTTGTAAGGACCAAGTGCCTCCCTCCTCCTCCCTATGACTCTCCTTCCCTCTGATACCACAAGCAGCTCATTTCACTGATCCCTGTTACAGAGTCAGTGGGGGGTGATGAAGCACAACGCAGGAGGTGGTAATCAGACACACAAACAGCTACAAGTGACATAAAAACCAACACAGTAAAAATGATCGGTTCAGGTTCCACAAAATGCTGAGAAGCTCTTACACAAAATTAAAGAGAACAGTTTAAGCAGCAACGTGTTTGACTTTAGGTTTCAGTCATGCCACACAACAACATCCCAACAGGGCGTCCTTCAGGCTCCAGATCAGCTGAACAACACCTATTGACTGACGTAACACATTATTATGGAGGTGCTTCAGCTGCTGGTGTTACTGGGTCAAACTAGAAAAAACACCACAAATTACGACTAGGTAACTCCTTTGGCCACAACGAATCATCCGCATGGTTGTTTAAGCCAGCTTTTTCGCCGAGGGCATTCCTGAGCTCAGGACCGGGAGGTCAGGAGTGTCAGGAGAGCAACACGCTAACCACTGTGTCAGTGCTGTGCATCAGTCCACAGCCAAACTCCAATCATCACATGTAAACCCAACCCTCGGCTGAGCGGCGGCCTCCGGATGCTCCTCCTCACCCGGACCAGAGCAAAGCCCCCAAAGGTTTACTGATTCCTCTAGGCAGCGCACAGCTGCATCAGCTACAGATGAGGAAAGCAACATCAACATCAGCAATTTTACAAACATCTTTTTATTTAGAGCTACTTTCAAGAAAAAATGACAAATGTTCATTGTACAAAGTAATAAAACAGGTTAAAATGTAGAACAGAAATGACTCCTGGTTAGTGTCAGAACATCCATGTATGCAAACTTTTAGAAGACAAATATGTAAATATAAAATATGTATAAGTTACCGGGTTTGTTTGCTCTGATGAGTCATGAGTCATGAACCAATCGCCAATTCAAACTCATAACTCACCTGCAAACACCGGAGATTCTAAAACGCTGCAGTAAACTGGTCATTTGGCAAAGTTTTCAATCTGAACTGCGACCAGACGAGTCTGTGCTGAATCAGATACTGGTGAGCACCGTGCTGGTCGTCATGGTGACAGTGATGGTCCCAGGAAGGTCGCTGTCGCTGCGATTGCCCTTGTCCCTTAGGTGGATCGTCTGCTGGAAACTGCCTTGTTCAGCCGGCAACGTCACCTGACCCAGGAAGGAGTCCTTGAAGACATTGTGGTTGTAGATCTGAGGTAGAGGAAAAACAGTGAAAGCCAGGAGCTCCACAAACACACGCTCAGCTTCACAGGCCACACACAGCACACACCTCAACGAGGACGGGCCGTTTGGCTGTCTTTCTGTAGAAAAGCCCCTTGGTATCAAAGTTTGGGCTGCATGTGTTTTTATGAACGGAGGATCGAACTTTAACTCCTTCACAACGAATGATGACGTAGGGGTCGGAAACTGCAAACAAACAAATGAACACTGAACGCTCCAGAAACAGGACTCATCTGGTGACCTATGACCAGGGGCATTATTTCATCTACGGTCCAGGTTTAACTAACACCATGACTGCTCTGGACCCAGTAGAACCCTCCCATCAGAGCCTCCAATGTAAGCATGTCATCTATTTAACACAGACACCTTGAAGCCACAAAAATAATTAAAATCATTCCACAGTCGTCATTGATAATGCGACCTCAACATGAGGTCGGCTGCATTCTACCTCCATCCGAGTCTTGTCCTGCGAGTCCGTGAGCCTTTATTACGTGGACCTGTGTGATCAGTGAGGGAAAACCACACAGGCCGGACCAGCAGGTCTGTGGAGGCTCGTGTAAAATCAGCTCCCTACAGACAAAGAGACTAATTTATCAGTGATCCGTCATTTAAGCTTGTCTGATTCAAGCTTTAAATGTTTGTCGAACAACTTGACCAGATAAGACAGTGAATCCCTACTTGCAGTCAGACGACACATCTGTGAAGATGCGAAGCAGGAAGTCTCCCTCCAGGCCAGGGTCAAAGGTTGTGGGTATGACGACGTACCGCCCTTCTTTCAGGTCTACGCGTACAAACACAGACCTGGAGTTGATGTAAATGCTCCCACCAAGCTTTTGCTGAGGAACATGCATCCGATAAATCCTGTTCAACTCCACCTTCAGACAGAGAAACAGGAGTCGCTTCATCTCTAAAATACATAAGTAGACTGATAGATATGTAAGTATCAAACATTTATGGTGTTCCATTGAACAAACCAGCAGTGATCCAAGGGACCAAAGCCACTTCCCCCACTCTGAGCTCCAGACCCTGGTACCGACCCTGTGTATGTCGAAGCCGATAGCCAGGTTCTGTCCCTGTCCCTCCTTCAGCCTGGCTCTGCAATCCTTCTGCTGCAGACACACCAGCACCTCATCCTCTGGCTTCTTCACATCAAACATGTACTACACCCAAGACAAAATAAAACAAACACACAAGCTTCAGGTTTCTAGGTCCAATCTGATAAATCAAGCTCATCCGCTGCTTTAGTGTGCGCTTGGATGCATTTTATCTTCATTTGTATTATTTGGGTAAACCTGATGTGACGTCATTGTCAGAACTGGGTTGGACAGCACCTGTGGGTTCTGGAGGTGGGACTGCTTGTTGTTGGAGCAGCCCCCGGCTCGGTTGAGTAACGGGTCATCGTGGCGGGTCCAGGAACCGCGGCTCACAGCCTCCTCCCAGGTCTTATGGACGCTCAGATAGGACGTGTTGATTAGACGACACAGGATGAGGTCGGTGAAGTGAGTGATGAAGTCATCAAACGTCATCCTGTTTATACGAGCAGTGATTTTTTTTTTAGACTCACCTATCAAAACAGCCAAGATGCTACTAGTCAGTGATACTCAGATGCAGCTCCAAGCGACACTCACCAGAACTCTCCATCGTCCTGCACAGTGACGCCAAGCTTCTCCCTTTCACTCTTACTGACTTTCTTCCACTCTTCAGAGCTGAAAAAAGGTCAGGAAGGGTGCTTACTACCATTGACGTGCACAAAAGGACCCATCATGCTGTGACATGGACTCACCTGTCGCTCCAGGGCCCGTTCCACTCCCTCTCCCCCCAGGGGTTCCTCATGCGGATCATAGTGAGTTTGTCCGACTTGAAAAAGGCCAGCAAGCCGTGGCCCAGCCTTAGTCTGCGGACATCAGTCACAGCATAGGCGTGACCCTTGACCAGGCCACAGTCCAGCCGGGCCTCCATGTCTGCTGCACTAGATGCCTGAAAGCAGATGTCTGTCAATCGGTGCCTTTAACCTTCCAGCTGCTGTGTGTGCATTTTTCGTGTCCTGACCCGGATCGAGCAGCTGATGAGACCTCCTCTATTGTGGACTTTCAGGACTCTCTCAAACAATTCATTGCGTTTCACCTCATTTTCTTTCAACATGTTCTCCATCAGGTCCAGTGGCTCGGACACGCCACCAGTGAAATCCACAAGAGCGTCGGCTGTGTTACCTCCATCCAGTGCCTCATAGCAGCCAAACATCCTGAACACACATGCATCAGGACAGAACCTCTAGAACCGTACTCAGACACAGACACAATCTTACTTGGCGTAGGCCTTCTCCACCAGTGCACTCCAGAACTCGTTGCGGTCGTTGGAGCGGCAGTACACCAGCTCTCCATTCACAGTGGGCAACCGGTCATCGATGACGACGTCCACCCACTCACCGAACCTCCAGAACCGGAAGTGGAACATCCCCACATAGGACTTTGGATTGTCTTTATTCCATTCCTGGTCCTTCCAGTCAGGAATCACCTGCAGAAGAAAATCACACATTCTTAACACTGACCTGCGTAAAGTCAGACACTAGTACCAGACAACACTAAGCTTTCCACTCGTTTAGCTTTAATTAAACTTCAGTGTCTATAATTAAACGCAGCAACCAATTTACCCAGGGAATGTCATCCTGCCACATCCTGTTCCCCAAGATCCCTACTGACAACATATTACCACTGACGCACACACAAACACACTGCGATATAAATAAGTGATCCATTGGACCAGGACCAGCTGAGATCCCAGAAGCCATCAGGAAACTCCCAGTCTTCCCACGTGTACGTCATCAGCGCCTCCGGTTGCCTAGCACCCTCACACATCACCCACCTGACGGAGACTAAGCGAACATGTCAGCTTTAACAATAGAAACATATTCCGCATGAAATGCAGTAAACAAAGCTTCAGAAAAGTGACAGGATTTATTTTGGAGCCTTTAGCAAAAAAGATGGTTGATTCAAGGCTTGTTTCTGAGACAGTGAAACACGTGGACAAAGAGAGAAACGTCACAACTCAGCTTTTAAACTATTCAGAAGGCAGGCAGATTGACTGTGTGCAGCTGTGGGCTCTGGCTCATGAGACGCAGTGATCGACGTGTCCTAAGTGAACGACCCTCTGGGTGAGTGTGACGGAAATAGCTGGAAAGGGGAGGGCGCCAGCAGAGGAGGATATGAGAGCAGGCATCGGCACGGCTGCATCCGTGCATCCACCCAGACACGGAAGGCTGGTTCCTCTCCAACCCAGGACCCAACCCGAGCTCAGAGACATGGACCTGGCCGGCTCCTCCAACACGCTGGTGCTGGACTTTAAGGAAGACGTTCCACTAACAGAGGTGAGTTCCAGCTCGCTTATTTCACAACCTGTTAATGTGATTTTAACACAATACAATTCTAAACAGACGCTAATGCTGAAATGTTGAACACATTGTGAGTGTTTGTAAAAGCTGCTCTGACTAAAAGTTCAAGTATATAAGTGTATTCCAAGGCATTCTAGACTCCAGGTAAACTCTAGAAGGTTGCTGTTTGCAGCCACACTGTCCTGCAGGTGCCAAACTTTTGTGAAGCTTTGCTGCAGGACATCTGAATTAATGTACAGAGCTGAGTCTTCCATTCAGCAGTGGTGGCTGTTTGCCACCAGTTAAACCAGCACCAACGTTCTAGTGAGGTTCTGCTGAGAACGCCTCTCCCACGACCGTGTATCTGCACAGCGCTTTGCTGAGCTCTGCTTCCTGTCTTTTCCACATAGATGATGCGTCTCCGTGTGACATCTCTGCAGCGCTCAGGTCAGAAGCGCCAGGATGGCGAGCGTTTGCTTCTTCCCCATGAGGCTGTGTACCGGCTGGACTTCAACAACCAGGACCTCAAGTTCTCGCGCTGGTACTTTTCCCTATCAGGCCACGGCCGTGTGACCGTTACTGGGATATCCCAGCACTGGACACCTGACCTCACCCACCTGATGACACGTCAGCTGCTGGAGCCAATCGGAACATTTTGGCGAAACACCGGTGACCCTGAGGATTCGCCCCTCAAGTCCCTGGAGGCCGACATGCAGGAGTTTGGAGAAAGGATCGCCGAGCTGGCCAAGGTCAGGAAGGTCATGTACTTCCTGTTTGCCTTCAAAGACGGGGCAGAAGCCGCAAAGCTCAGCTGCTCGGTGGAGTTCGAAGCAAAGAAGTGACATCTTTACTGGCACAAATGTGTTAGAAACCTTTGTGAAACCTAGCAGAGCAGAGTTTTCCTTTAATGTTGCGTAATAATAGAAGAATAGTAAAGAATGTTACAGAACATAACCTGCTTTTATAATAATACTTTTAAACTGAAATACTTCTTTCTCTTCTTTTCCTGACCAAGTGTTTTTTGGTAGTTTGCAGCAAAAATATTAGAGGTGGATGAATCCTGACTGTTAATGTGACTTCTATTAAATAACCCACTGAAACGCTCGCTGTGTGCTGATCATTATTGGTTTCAGTGGGCGGTCGGACCGTGAACACAAAGGACGGACGGAGAGGTCAGATAGAAAAAAAATCAAGCTGAAACATACAACTAATTATGAGCCACAACTCAAAAAAACAACAAAATAGACACACATTTTCGCATCTCACGTAAATACATTATTGGTTTATAAATAAGTGGTAACAGACTATACTCAGATTAATCTGTTAAATGTCTTAGACATTGAGTTCTTAACATTTATTGTACAAGTTCACTTGATCGTGTAAAACTGTCTCTATGTGACATGAAGCGTTTGTTTTTGGAACAGTGGAGGCGTCAGGACAACTGGTTGGTCCCCACAGAGGCACAACACCCAAAACGGGCTGCAGAGACCAGGAAGGAGGAACCGTGGAAAACCAGAGGAAAGACACAACGTGGAAGAGCGCGCACACACACACACACACACACACGCGCGCGCGCTCTCGCACGCACACGCGCGCAGACACACACGCACGGTCACACACACACGCACGCTCACACACACGCACGGTCACACACACACGCACGGTCACACACACACGCACGGTCACACACGCACGCACAGTCGCACACGCACAGTCGCACACGCACAGTCACACGCACACACACGCACGGTCACACACACGCACGGTCACACACACACGCACAGTCACACACACACGCACAGTCACACACGCACGCGAACCGTGGAAAACCAGAGGAAAGACACAACGTGGAAGAGCGCGCACACACACACACACACACACACACACACACACACACACACACGCGCGCGCTCTCGCACGCACACGCGCGCAGACACAAACGCACGGTCACACACACACGCACGCTCACACACACGCACGCTCACACACACACGCACGGTCACACACGCACGCACGGTCACACACGCACGCACGGTCGCACACGCACAGTCGCACACGCACGGTCACACACACGCACAGTCACACACACACGCACAGTCACACACACACGCACAGTCACACACGCAAGCACAGTCGCACACGCACGCACAGTCGCACACGCACGCACAGTCGCACACGCACAGTCGCACACGCACAGTCACACACGCACAGTCACACGCACACAGTCACACACGCACAGTCACACACGCACAGTCACACGCACACAGTCACACACGCACAGTCACACACGCACAGTCACACGCACACAGTCACACGCACACACAGGCACGGTCACACACGCACACACACACGCTGACAAAGAGTCAGAGTCAGACATGCGTAGGTTTGAGGACAACGTCAAAACAATATGAAAACAAGCACAAAAGCATAAAGAAGCATCTTTAGCGAACAGCGGACCTGGATTTGGTTTGTTTCAGGCGCCTCCGTCTGAGGGTGACTGGCACCACCTAATGGAAGAAGACACTGAGCAACTACTGAATGGTGCATGGTGGGTAAACAACGCAGGCAAAGTCGTCTCCCTCGGCAAATAATACACACGCCCAGTGACAAACACACGGATACGTACATACATGTCCACACCCAGCGTGGCCGGTTATTAACCAAGTATCCAGGGGTCGGAGAGAGAGGGTGTGTGATAACAGAGCTTTATCCTCAACACAGCCGCTAACGGAGGCGCTTAGCATGAACAGCTACTGACTGCACGTATGTGTGTGATGGAAATGCGTCTGGGACCACAAACCCGCAGTCTTTGTCTTTGTCTCACCTTCTGCCAAAGTGACTCCCTGGAGGCCAGGCTGGAGCAGGCAGCTACAAACCAGCAGTTCCCCAGCTGGCCTTGGTGCAGGTCGTGGGCACTGATGCCATCCACAAACAGACGCGGGTCGCTGCAGAGTTCCTGAGTTCCAGTCAGGTTTACGGGAGTCAATGTTTGGAAATGAGAGAAAACAAAAAGCGATAAATAATCCACGTTACACATGTATGAACATTCCTCATTAAATTCATCACTCATCTTCAGGCAGAGCAGCCGTCGTACAAAAACACCCGCTTCAAAGCCTGAGTTAAACCAGTGGTACACAGCAACAGGCCACGTTACCTCATTAGCAGCTAGGAATGACTTCCACGCCATTACTCACGATTTACTTACTCCAAACACTTAAGATGGCCTGATTTCTCTCCACTTCTTTGGACCAATTAATTCTACACATCATCTTCACATTACATCACATTAATAATTTAGCTACTCTTCCCACGTATTAAAAGAGTTCAGCACAAATCAGAAGGTGGGAAGTCTTGGGTCTTGGTGAGAAGACACAGGACAGGGATTGGTGAGATCTGCACCTCTTTGCCATAAAGAGGCGAGCGCTTCCAAAAGAGCACAAGTGTTTGGGTCAGTGTTCTGTTCAGCTGCCTGTTTGCACCAGTGTCTGGAGGGTAAACAGCTGCAGCTGGAAGATGAAACACTTAAGCAATAAATCCATAACGGGCATCATGTTTCCTCATAGCCTGAACGTAATAAAAACAGCTTTAATGGTTCTTGCTCTTATGGCTAAACACATTCCTGAAATGCAGATTTCTTCAGTGGTCTGTGATATCAAACCAAAAACATGTGCGTTGTCCCACCGTTCACAGTTTATACCACAGGTCAGTATCTACAGAGTGAATGCCCTGTGATGGGCGGATGGACCCGTTATCCTGACAACGCTCCTGAGAACAGGACGGTGGAGGCAAGTGGTTTGTGAGTTTGTGTGTCTACCAACACACAAAGTTAGCAGTTTCTACAAGCCACTTCCTCAGCTCAGCCATACCTCTGGTTGCATTTACTTTAAGTCAAAGAGACGTCAATATGAATACGCACATTCAGACGCTGCTTAGTGGGACCTTACGGGGCCAAATACCTTGAATTCTTCTCCCTACTCAGTTCATCTGAGCTCTACGCTCTCAACACAGATGATCTTTGCGGTCAAAACCACAAGGGCACTTTCTCCCGTACTACGTTTTGACATCAGCTGATTGAATGTGTTTTTGAAAAACAATAGTTTTTAATAATAAAAATACTTGAGGCAGATCCAATTTCCCCACATTCCAGTCTATTGCATGTGACAATCTCACATTAACTTTCTCACCTTAGGCCTTTTCCAAGTGACTTGTCCGATACGGTTGCTCTGGTAGAACAGGGACTGGTCAGACGGGGGAAACAGAGGGTCTTCAAACAGATGCCCGTCCTCCTGGCACTGCCTCCTCAGTGCCAAGAAGCTCTGGCCTTCGTACGGAACAACCATCCCCCTGAAACAGAGAGATCCTCAGCTCCAACGTTTTGTCCACTACAAACGTGGGCACATTAAGTTCTGCTTGTGTTGAGGTCTGTTTACCACTTTGAAATATTTGTCCTGGTTTGAGTTATTGAGGCGTGTATGTGCAAATCAGACAGGGTCTGGGAGGCACCTGTAACGAATGATGATTTCTGGAGGTTTTGGTGCAAAAAGAACAAATAATGATGAGTAAAATGTAAATAACTTTGCTAGAAGTAAAACTTAAATGCTGATGTTTTCACGTCACATCAAAGCTGCCGATCTGCAGATAAGGAACGTCAAGAAGGATACGCCTCGCTTTAGATCATCAGACAATTTAACGTGTTACATAAGTTCTGTGACAACACGTGACAGTAAGGCAAACAGAAACTGGGACGCTCATGTTTGAATGTGAATCACAGAGTAAGCAAGGACATGATGAAAGTTGCAGGACTTTCATCATGCAGGACTTGTTGCTGAGAGCAGCATGTGTCTGATCAGACATTCAGCGTTTTCCCTGAATGATAAAAAAGGAAGCATACAGAAGGTGTCATCATAACTGAAACAGTGTGTTCTGCTTGTATGGAGTCTATTCCCAGAAAGCAGCTGAACTCTCAGCTGATCAATGCTGATGATGACAAAGCTCCAACGAGTGAATAAAAGCAGTGCTGCCATATTGATGTAGAGGAAATGCTTAATATTGAATCAATAATAAACTTCATCTGGCTTAGAGACAGTAAGGAATACCACTAGTACTATTGTTTAACTTCTTTATATTAACATGAACTTAAGGGCAACTGAAGCTGAAAATCTGTGATCAGAAGTGTTGCTTTGAAAAGAAAAGCAAGAAAATCAGAAAAGTTGTAAAACATTTTGCAAAAGAAGTTACACATACTGAGATGAGTCACCAGACAGGTTCAGAGTTACAGAGGGCTCTGACTCATGTTGGCTTCGATCAGTATTTTCATGTGAATGACTGACTTCTCGGTTTGGCAGTATTTCAGTTGTTTTACATTACTGTGATAGTAAAACTTTTTATCTTGGACTTCCAGGTGTTTGGAGCTCGTTACTTCATTTTCTGAAGCACCATTTGGTTTCTGCTTCACAGAAAGTGCCGTTATGTGACAGTACGTTAGTCCTGAGCCTCATCTGTTTTGCACAAAAAAGAACCTTGAGTCAAGAGTCGACGACCAGGTTGAAGTTGCTCAGCAGAAAATAAATTTGTAAGTACTAATTGATACTTGATCACTCGCTTCAGCTAAATGAACACCTGGACATTTTGTACTTGGTGAGTAAAGTGGATCGATCACGTCAATCATGTGATGAAAAAAAAAAACAATCCGACATTGTCTTAGTTTGTGTTTGTGGTGTTTTTCCTGTGGTTTTTCTTTCAGATGGCTGAGGCTTCATTTGCTTCAGTTTTCTCTGTCTGCGTGTTTTCATAAGCTGCAGTGTCACAGTTGAGTCCTCACAACGTTTGACTGAGCAAACCAACACATTTACAACACACAAAAAAAGAAACAGCTGTCCCAGTCTGGCTGATGCTTTATCCTGTGGCCTCCAGTCAAACAGAACTGATGAACACAGCCAAGCAGTTCATGGTTTCTGTGGAGCAGCAGCAGACAAACCTGTTGATGTGACAGCTCAACAACAGTAAAAACAGAAGTCTGTCATTTTAGGTCACAAAATTTTGCATAAACACTCAGATTCGCTTAGTTGAAAGTAGCTTAAGGATTCATAAAAACAAAAGTACATAAAAGCAATCGTAACAGAAATCCCCTACAAAATAAAAAGGGCAAAACAGATAGATGTTAACCCCTGCAGAATCGCTAGCTAGCAGCAGCAGACCAGCAGACAAACAGCAGTATTGTTTGGGTTATTGTCGTCGTTTGACTTCCGCTTAGTGTTGCTAGACATACGATAATTATCGTAGTTATACGATAGTTTTGACACTGTTGTTCTTCATGTTTACTGTACATGTCGTTTTGATTGACGCGCACATCACCAGAAACTGTTTTTACTCGTAGCTGATTGGCTCTTCCTGTCTGTAAATCACGTAAGCAGCGCTGCTGGTTGGTTCGGTGATCTGCTCGTGTTTATTTTTTCACAGTCGTCCAGCGTCACAAGAGCGAAAATAATCAATTGCGAGTTTAGAACCGATGACAATTAGTAAAAGACAAGACTCCGGTGGTGCAGAGACAGGCAAGTAAACCAAGCAGCTTCATCGGCGTGTCTGTCTGACGCTACGTTTAGCGACTTTAGCTCCAAAAATGAATAAAGGAATTATATAATTGAAATAATTAAGCCTGTGTTCTTCGTTAGGTTATGTGCAAAGAGGTTTGTTTTTAAATGTACTGTGATTTTTAAAGTTGTTTTTATCTCATACGATAGTTTGGGTCAAAACCCGATCATTTAAAGCTACAGCACCATATTTCTTCATTCATCACACTGCTTCAGTTCCACAAACCTTTACATTTTATTTTGAAGACCGTTAACGGAAGTGGATTTGTTACCGCAGACTAGCTTAAAACAAAAGTTTCTCGGCTTTTCGTCGTGAGTTTGTATAAAAACGGGTAACACTAAACTGTGTCAAATTGCGCTTTTTAATGTTGCAACACTTCTATGTTAAAATTTCTATAGCTAGTTAATACGAAGTTGATGTGTAGTTTGTTCGGACGATGGAGTAATCAATTACACTATGTAAAGGAAAACAAACAGCATTTAAGTTTTGGGCTGTTCCCGCAGATTTTAACATTATTTGAGTTAATTGGACTTTACCGTGAAGCTACCTGCGAACGTTTGCTCTGGCTGTTCTGGCTGCTCCTCTTCCTCGTCAGCCGGAGGGGGGTCGCTACTTTCAGCTTCCTCGGAGTCGTCGTTTCGCTGATGTTCGTTTCAGCTTCAGTTCGCCTATTTTACAACACAGAGAGTCGAAGGAGGAGCCGCGGTTCTGCGGAGCCCGAACCGCCTCCATGCCTCATCAGGCTGATTAAATGATACCTTCCTGTGTGGCTCGGACAAACTGGCATCGAAATCTCCTCCAGATGACGTCACCCGGAGTCTTTTAGAAGTTTTATAAGTGAGATGTTTTAATATCAGGGACAGTGTGGTCCTTGTGCTATAGCAGTGCACAGATATGGATACAATAAACGGGAAATCGACTAGCAAACATAAGATGTGGAGGAAGGAACATCCGTAGCATATTAATTAATTGTAAATAATTAATTATTATTATTAATTATACACATAATTGTAAATATTTTTTGTCTCAAGAGGGAACAAAGACGGAGTCAGACCACATATAATTCCTTAGTTGTCCTTTGCAAACTTGACCATTAAAGCTGATTCTGATTCTAATTCTGATTCTGATATTATGAGGCTGGCATGATGGACGTAGATAGATAAACTTTATTGATGCTGGAGGAACCACAGGAAAAGAACAGAATAACTAACTAAATAAGAGTGCAAAATGGAACACAAGCTTACATGTTAACAGATTTACATATTTAAAGCTTAGGCATTAAATTTGTGCAGAGTAAGAAGAAACATGTAGCATGTGAAGAACATGAACAGATCTTATGCGAATGATGCGGTTTCTGTTGTGAACTGATGACCTCTGGTGGATGTTTTAGTAACTACAGACACAACTGTACTGTATTTCCAAATGTGAAATACAGTATAGGAGCCTGTACAATAATTGATCCAGCTTCATTGTAGCAATCCACGTCTGGACTGAGGTAACCTGACCTACATGTGAAATTACTCCCTCCTTTGAAGAGCCTCTACGTCCTTTCCAGTCCCCAGAGATAAGGGATCCTGAATCTTTCTCCACCACAGGAGACTGGTTTCTATCACAACAGGCACGCGCCAACATCTCAAATGTCCATATCAAAGAACCATGAGTCCACTTTGTTGATCTACCTGTAAATCTCACAGGATTCCACCTCTGCTTATCATTCCAAAAGGACAGGCTGTCACATTTATCACTGAGAAGCTGTCTCTCCCAGAACTGGGACCACCAGCAATAAAATGTGGAATGTGCTCATCAAGAGAACGAGAGACTTCATTTGGACACAAGTTCTGGTTCCGATGCACCAGAACTTTCAACTTCCATGAAACAGATGCCATTGTACTCTGTGGACAAAATGTTTTCATTTGATACTAGATTGGTTTCTGTGTGATGTTTAATGCCCAATCTACAGATTTGCCAGGAAATTCTTAAAGTTACAAAGGGACTTCAACTCATCACCATGCTTTCCTTTGTGTGAAGACACTAAGTTGAAATAGAGAGACTCACCTTCTTTACTTCTTTTAATCTGTGCAACATACACATGGACTATTTCCACCAGCTACAATTAGGTATCCTCATTATTGTATTACATTTTTAAGTGTTACAATTGTTTAATTAGTAATGTCAAGATTAGGTCATTTATAATTTGATTTTGCTTGCATTTATTATTTGTGTATGTTTTAGTGTTTACTGGCTGTTACATAGGGACAAGACCAGTCATGAGGAATAACATTACATTTGTTTTAGCGTTTTAAGGGACCACGTATAAGACCTTAATATTCTATGCATTTAATATTGCTGTTTAACCATTCTGAATTCTCTACCCTTTTATGGGGTGCCAAATGTAAAAGTAGCACCTATAACTAGTGTTCTCACATTTAACTAAATGACACAACATGTTTTCTCACATTTAGTTAAATGTGCAAAAGTCTAAATGTAAATGTTTAATATAAATCCATCCATCCATTTTCTTAACCGCTTACTCCCTAGTGCGGGGACACGGGGGTGCTGGAGGCTACGGGCGAGAG
Organism: Betta splendens; assembly: GCF_900634795.4. Taxonomy (NCBI): domain Eukaryota; kingdom Metazoa; phylum Chordata; class Actinopteri; order Anabantiformes; family Osphronemidae; genus Betta; species Betta splendens. The sequence continues at coordinate 21,101,652 of NC_040893.2, read as the reverse complement.
GCAGGGTACACCCTGGACAGGTCGCCAGTTCATCACAGGGAAACACAGAGACAGACAACCATTCACTCACACACTCACACCTACGGGCAATGGAGAGAAGCCAATCAACCTAATGCACGTCTTTGGACTGTGGGAGGAAGCCGGAGATCCCGGAGAGAACCCACGCAAACACGGGGAGAATGTGCAAACTCCACACAGAAAGGCACCAGGGCCGCCTCCGGGAATCGAACCCAGAACCTTCTTGCTGTGAGGTGATAGTGCTACCCACCGCACCACCATTTAACACTTACCATTTACATTTTCAGACTTTTGCACATTTAACTAAATGTGAGAAAACATGTTGTGTCATTTAGTTAAATGTGAGAAAACTAGTTATAGGTGCTCCTTTTACATTTGGCACCCCATACCCTTTTGAGTGTCAAAGTGATCGTTACATGTGTATTGTGTTATGGTGTGATGGAACTTTGAGCTTGATGAAAAGAGGAAAGCTTAGTTATCCCAGATTTAGGAGCGATCCAAATCAAATAGTTTGATTCCTGATCTGAAGAGGTGGAACTCTTCACCACTGGTTGAAGTCATTTCTCCGCCCTGCAGTGACCACTGCCCCAGAGGTATTTAAACCAGTGACACCCAAGGCAAAACGGATTTCCCTCTATCTTCAAACTTCTTTCACTTTTTCCTTTCTGCGTCGCATTACTTTTCTTTAATTTTCCGTTGTCCTTAAATTTTGTAAACCTAAGTTAAACTTAGAGACACGAACGAACAACGATTTTTGTAATGTTAGAAAGTCATCAAGAAACTTCGCGAAACTGAAACTATTATTCAGTCCTTAATTGACTCGCTATTTTTGATCAAACTAATTAAATTAGATTCCAGCCCGTTTGCTTTTTGGGCTAGTTTAAGCAGTGCTGACGCTTTGCAACACCCTGAAAGTCCAGCCTGGCTGACTGTTACTCTGCTGAACCCGAGCCGTCATCATCACCGCGGGCGACGATTCCTGGCCCAGAGGCCGTGGCACCTGGACCAGAGGGCACCTCTGCTCAACCCACCGGTAACGGGAAACGCTGCACAGCGGCTACAGCTCCAAACTGAGGCAAGACGAACATCTCTAATCCTCTGAGAAGTCTGGTGTTTCTCAAAGCGCTAAAATTGAACATTCCAAATTGATTAGTTATCCTTAGATTTGAATTAGTTAGAGACAAATACTCTTTTCTCTTGATCAAAGCCATCACACACTCAGGTCTTGACCATTCTTTGGGTTTCACTCATTGATTCATTCACTGTTCATCATCTCATTCTGATCATTCTCTCATTTTCTGTTCTGTTTATTTGAGTATTTCCATATTATGTTATTCATATATCCAGTAGTGTTAGATTAATAAAACGTTAAAAGGAATCTAGTTTTGTGTGCATTGCTCTTCAGATTTAAACAGAGGTCACTGAACCGCGACAAGAATTCACGGCATAAGAGACTGATTTGGTTTTATCACAAGAAAGTGGTTATTGTTGTTCATGAGTGGTAACTCATTGAATTGATATCTGGCTTTGACTAGATTAATACAAGCGTGGTTTCAGCTTTAAAACAAACCTGGTGCCCCAACTTCGAGGTATATTAATGTTTTGCATTAATATCAAACTATTAATAATTTGAATCCGCTACAAGAAGCTCTGGCAGGCAGTTGTTATTCCAGTGAAAGTACACAAGATGGTAACTCGCTCCAGAGAAGTTAAACAAGCCATTGACCTGCTTGAGACAAGCACCGTCCGTGTAGAGGTGGAGGGCATACATCGCTACGCCACACCCCTACTCCGGCGAAAGGACATGCCGAACCTGCAAACCACCCCTGATGCTGTCATGCCTAACTTGAGGAGTGTGGAGAGAAGGCTTAAGAAAGATCCAGATCGAGCTAAGATCTACAGTGCAGAGATCGAGAAGCTGGTTCAAGCTGGCTCCGTGGTCAAGCTGTCTCCTGGAGAGGTGAACCAAGCAGCAGAATCCTGGTACATCCCACACCACCTGGTCAGTCATAATGGCAAGCATCGTCTGGTGTTCAACTGTTCCTTTCAGCACAAGGGCCAAACCCTGAATGAACATCTCCTACCTGGTCCAACCTTGGGACCCTCCCTCCTTGGTGTCCTCCTGAGATTCAGAGAGCATGCGGTGGCAATTAGTGGGGATATTAAAGGCATGTTGCACCAGGTCCGACTGCTTCCTGAGGACCGCTCCCTTGTGCACTTTGTGTGGCGTGACCTACACACCAACGGACCTGTCACAGTCTACGAATGGCAGGTCCTCCCCTTTTCCACAACCTGCAGCCCCTGCTGTGCAACCTTTGCACTGCAGCGCTACACCAGAGACAACGGTCAGAGTGACAAGCAGTTACACTAATCGATGGAAAGATGTTTCTATGTCGATAACTGCCTTCAGAGTCTACCAACCATGGAAGAAGCATGGAGGCTGGTGGACAAGCTAAGAGCTCATCTGTCTCCAGCTGGGTTCATCCTGCGCCAGTGGGCAAGTAATGAGCCAAATGCTATTAGCCACCTACCTGAAGACATCAGATCTACGAGTGCTGAGCTTTGGCTTAACCAGAATAAAACAGACACTTCTGAGCCGGCCTTAGGCCTCAGTTGGCACTTCTCTACCGACTCTTTAGGTTATAGACACCGCCCAATCAGTTACGGTTCTCCCACCATGAGAAACATTTATAAAGTCCTAGCCAGTCAATACGACCCATTAGGGCTGATTTTGCCTTTCACCACACGAGGCAAACTACTGGTGAGGAGTCTCTGGGACCAGCCTAGAGGCTGGGATAACCCCCAGTTACCACCAGAACTACTCCAGCAGTGGAAGACCTGGGAAGAGGAGTTGCTGTTCCTCCCTCAGGTGCTTCTACCTCGTCCATACACACCACTTATCCGAGAGAGAGAGATTCACATATTCTGTGATGCATCTGAACAGGCATACGGCGCAGTGGCTTATATGAGAATGGTGATGAGCAAAGGTCATGTGCATCTGGCTTTCCTAATGGCTCGCTCTCGTGTTGCACCAAAACGGGTTCTCTCCATGCCTCGGCTCGAACTGAGCGCTGCCCTCATCGGAGCTCATCTTTTCAGTCTCTTAGAGAATGAGCTCACCCTGGACATTAAGAGCACTGTATTGTGGTCAGACTCTACCACAGTACTGACCTGGCTGCATTCCAAGTCTTGCCGCTTTAAGGTCTTCGTTGGCACTCGCATAGCTGAGATCCAGGAACTGACCCCCCGTCACACTCAGCTCAAAATGCTGCAGATGACATCACAAGGGGCAAGTCACTGCAGGAGTTGACAAGACCCAATAGATGGAGTCAAGGCCCATCGTTCCTCCTACTTGACCCAAACCAGTGGCCTTCCGATCCAATTGGCACCTTGAGTGAGGCTTTAGATCAGGCCGAGCTGCATAAAGGGAATTACTGTGGAGTTTCCACAACAGCAGATTCTGACACTCCAAGCTCCATGGAGTATGACACCTGGCTGCAGTTATTGGAGAAGACTATCCAACAGTTGCTTGGGGCGGCCCCTGGAGGGGAATCCTTATCGGCCAAGGACTATCATCAGGCTGAGGCTTGGTGCTAAACAGAGCGCAGCTGAAAAGCTTCCCTGCAGAATACCAGTGCCTGAAGTCAGCTTAACCGGTTCCTCGTAGCAGTCGTCTCCTAGCTCTGTCACCAGAGTTCGACCAAGTTGGTGAAGTCATCCGAGTAGGTGGTCTTCTTCGTCGCTATGAAGACCTAATTTACAGCAATCTTCACCCTCTGGTGTTGGACTCAGGTGCAACACCCGGTAACCGCCTACTCATCAAGGACTTTGACTGTCGTCTGCGGCATCCCGGGCCAGAGAGAGTCTTCGCAGAGATCCGGCGTGCCTACTGGATTCTGAGAGGTCGAGAAGCGGTTCGGCATTTCCAAAGAACTTGTCCTGAGTGTCGTCGGTGGAGATCCCAACCTACAGTCCCCAAGATGGCAGATCTACCAGTTGCTTGGCTTCGCCTCTTTAAACCTGCCTTTTTCTACAGGTGTAGACTGCTTTGGGCCACTTGAGGTCAAGATAGGTCGTCGGGTTGAAAAGAGGTGGGGGGATAATTTTCAAGTGTCTTACTGTCAGAGCTGTTCACCTTGATATGCTGACATCTATCGATACCGACTCGTTTCTGATGGCAGTCTGGAGATTCAGTGCTAGGAGAGGAGCACCTGCTGAGCTGTACTCAGATCAGGGTACCAACTTTTGTGGTGGAGAGAGAGAACTGTAAGAAGCATTAGCTGGAATGAGCATGGACCTGCGAAGGCTCCTGGCTCCACAGAAGATTCTCTTCCACTTCAATCCAGTGTTTGGGAGCGAGAAATCCGATCGGTGAAGACAGCGCTCTACACTACGGTTGGAACACAGCCCTTACCTGAAGAAGTCCTTCGCACTGTCCTAGTGGAGGTGGAGGGCATTCTTAACTCCAAACCGTTAGGCTACGTGCCTTCAGATGTCAGCGATCCAGACCCTGTGACTCCAAACTGCCTTTTGATGGGGCGGCCGGATGGATCACTGCCACAAGTGGTCTACGCCAAGGAAGAGCTCCTGAGTCGCAGGAGGGCCTAGCATACACAGGTGCTTGCCGACCACTTCTGGTCTCGCTTCATTCACCTTTACCTGCCTGGCCTGCAGTCCCGCCAGAAATGGCAGACACCTTCAGTAGATGTCACAGAGAGCTCTGTGGCAATCATTGTGGACCCGCAGCTGCCTAGGGCATCTTGGCCGATTGGTCGGATATCCAAGGTGCATCCCAGTCCTGATGGACTAATCAGGTCAGCAGACAGAGAGCATGCGGTGCCAATTTTACCAGCCGTTCCGGCTGACAATTAAACGGTCACCTCAAGTTGTTGTTTAAGTTAACGGTGGCTTTTGTTATGAGCAAATGTATTAGATACATTTGGGGGCGGCTGTACAAAAGGTTCTGTGAGACGGTGTGGTTGACAGCGGAATTCCCACGTTCCTTGAAGGGGTCTCGAATCGCGGAACAGCACGAAAGCAGAGAGGACTTTGCCAGCTAACTTCGACTCGTTAATAGACAGTTTTACAGTGTCGAGGGTGTGCGTGTGTGCACATAGTAAGTGCGAGTTGTAACCACTTCAACAGCCTCACATTCGACTTCAGAGTCAGATTTTGGATCAAATGTATGGTTGAACTCCACTACGAGGACGAGGTAGCCAGTTTCGCTGTTACAATTGATTCAGTGACCTTGACGTTTTATTCCTGTGGCGGATCACGGCTATGCGCTTCCTCAAAGGGGTGTGGCCATCAACTTCGCCTGCGACACAGCCCTTAAACCGAGCGTTGTGGACGAGAGCTTTAAACACACGTTTTCAGACGGGCTGTGTGGGCGATCTACAGAGGTTTTTGGCATGAAAAATTACAGTCACCTTACTGAGACATCAAGGTCCAATTCCTCAGCATTCTGTAGCATGAAAAAAGCGTGTGCATGGACTTTTAAAAAAAAGTATAGCAAAATGTAATATTCCACTAATGTTTATATAGGGATTTGCATACTTTCTTGGTAGAATCCATTTTTAACACTGTGCCAAAAGTGGAAAGGATCTGGTTCTGGTAGTCTTGAACATTATTGGCCTCAGCCAAAAGAAAGGTGTCACGCAAAAGTGGTGCAGAAGGCAGGTCTCTTGGAGGAGGTGGAGCCTGGAACCTGTGCCTCAACGCATAAATGATACCACCGGGTTCTGCCACAATCATGAGCAGCGTAGTGTGCAGATCCTTGCAGTGAAGGTACTCTTCATGATGATTCTCTTGGATCTGCCGGCACACTTTGATCATAGTGTTCCCTTCAGTCCTGTCACACAGAAGATGCACAACGTTTGTGTCCAAGCTACGTTAGTAAGCAGAGCAAGCTGAGTCAGTTGAACCACTGCTGTTTAGTTAAATTCACACTATGCATTCAGTTTACTCACTTGCTAGTGAAAACAGCAGGAAACATGGCTTGATGGGCTCCGTTCAGCTGTGCCAGAATAGCAGCATCCCATGCAAGCCACCGTCCTACCTACGTGGGTCCTGCCTGCCTTGGTACATGGGTACATGTACAAATAAAGGCTAAAAATCGCATCAACTACTCCTTTTGCTGAGCTCAGACACATGCTAGTTCGATTCAATTACACAAAGACATAGGCTGGAGGTTCTGGAGAGTAGAACCATACGTCATCACCCGTCTCCTCTTGAGCACACCTGTGTTGTCTTTGTAAATGTGAACAGCGGTGAATATTCTTGTGGTGTCCTTAAGCCAGTGGATGTCAGCAGATGGGATGGCATCGGGTTTCTCCCACCCATGCACCCGACCGTCTGATTCCACCTGCGAAATAAATGGTGTATACAACAACATGTCTAATGATTCTTGTCTACAAATTGACATTAATACGAAGGTTTCTCAATGCTCCTTGCATTCAAATCGACGTGTCACTTAGAGGTGCCTGCAAAGGAGGAGCATTACCCTGGGATGTGGATGGAACGTCTTTGGGCTGAACAGTAGACTTTGGCTGGTTCAGCCAGGCAGCTGTCTTTGACTGCTCAGGACAGATTGTGGACAGGGATGTGAGGCTTCTCATCCTGAGGGTGTAATGCATGTCTAGGTGTCTTTGAAGGCAACTTTAAGGGCATGGGATCCTGGGAATGAGACTTCTGGGACTTTATTCTATCTAACAAGTAATAAAACAGAAGTAGTGTAAGTGTAATAAAGTGTAATAAAAGTTTTATTATAAAATAAATCATTGAACATCCATTAACTCTCTGCATATCATGTACCTTCCACAACCTAGGCTGCAGCTGCCAGTTCATCATCATCATCTCCATCACCACCTGGCCATAAAGAGGGTCTGAAACTGGAAGTCCTTTTCTTCTCCTGCCACACAACGAACGGTATTTAGCTTTACAGATGGACCATTTGTGATTTGAACCGAAACATGATTAACATTCTTTATGTCACACTTACATCCTCCTTGTCATTAATATATCTCCTGAACCTCTTCATTTGCATACTTGTGATGTGGGTCAGTGGTGTGTTCAACCACCTCCTCACAGAACTGTTTGCCTTCTTTATCATGTCCCTCTGTTCTCTACCTTTCTATGGGGGTTTGACATCTCTTTTCTGTGCTTGTCAACTATGCTGCAATCACAAAGGTACATGAATGTAGTTGGGTCATTATTCTCACTGAAGTTCCTAAAGGAACAATGAACCTGAATGAACCCCAGAACGCTGATGAACGTCAAAGGCTTGTAACATGCTGCCCCTGTAGTTTTTCACCTACAAAGGTAATAAATGTAACTCACCTACTAATTCATGTGTCCTACGTAGTTCTCCACAAGTGTGTCCATACTGGGCAAACAGCAACACCAGGCTTCCCAGACACTGCTGACGTGACGGTGCAGGGACTCCCTCTGCTTGGAGGATCTTCTTTGCATGGTCCAGTGCAATGAGTGGGTTTAGGAGCTCCAGCGGAGGTTTGGGGAAGACCATTTTCTTCTCCCAGTAAAGACATGCCTCTTTAGTCGACACCAGTACATTGTGTAGCATTTACACTAGTGCTTGATCTTTATGCATACTCATTAAAAAAAATTATGTAAAAGTCACAATGTCTGTTTATGCAGCTCCACAAAACAAGTGAAGGCTGTTCTCCTGCTCCTGGATTCCTCCACTTGTCTTCTTTCCTATTGCCATGTGCACCGAGACCAGGCACCTTCTTCCTTTGCTCTGGGCTCCAGTGTTGGAGTTGGACGGGCCGCGTGAGGCTGTGCAGGCCCATACGCCATGCACAGGACCGGCAGTAAGGTAACATTTATCAGTGTTGTTGTTTCAGTGAGATTAGAGACGCTGCACTTCAGCCACGTAAGCAGAGACATTTAGAAAGTTTGGGTTTGCAAACTTTATTTTGGTTAGGGGAATGTTTGTGCAAGACATTTTATTCCTGAAGGTTAGGCATAACTGGAATATCACATTTTCACAAAGTAGAGACAGTCCACCCCTCCTCCATCGAATACGTCTCTGAAAATCAAAGACAATCCTGAACCGGAGGAAAATGCAGTCACTCATCTGCCACATGACCGTAAACCACAACATACAGCAAGCTTTGGGTGGAAACTAGGAACCACTCACTCACTCCGATTTTTCATTCAGAGGTGGTTTTAGTTGTGCTCTCCTCCAGCTTGTCGCCAATTACGCTTGGAACCTAAGTTCCCAACAGAAGCTCCCCAGGCGGGAGCTTTCAGAGGGGGACGCTTGGTCACTTTGGTCAGTGAGTCAGCAGCAAACGGTTCACACATCCTGACAGAGTCTTAGAATCGTGGCACACTTCAGGACTTCAGTCCATGACACAGTATCAGTAGTTACACTAAAAAGCTTGGTCCCCCAACAGATAGACGTCATACCCAAGCTTCACACACACGCACTCAAGCATCCATGCACACGTTTCTCCAAACTAAAGCCCAGTGGAGGCACTTCTTATGAAACTGTAGAACCTGACTATGTCGGGCTGGAAAGAGGCAGTTTAAATGAACGGGTGTGCCAAAGCGTTGGAGGCAAACTGATCCGGAAGCGGTGTGTCTGTAGGCCAGAACACCATCAGGTTCCTGTAGAAGAACGTCTATGTGCAGCTTGTTTACTCTGAGCCCATCTCACAAAGAGGAATCTCCTTTCAGAGACACCAGCCCAAACATCGTTCCGACACAAATCATACTAATGTGTGATCAGATTAAATTCGGTAGCAGCTTCAAGGGGCAGGCACATCAATGAGAGCCAGGGAAAAACTCCAGAAACGCTACAGCTCAACGCTGTCCTTTCTCCCTTTGCACCTGCACAATGTTCTGAGAAGGATCCAGAGGGAGGATAAATGCTCCAAGCCTGCAGACAATCACTCGCCAGTCTGCTTCGGTGTGGTCACCGATGGCACTGAATATGCAAAACAGATATGGCTTCAGGATGCAGTGGTGCAGGAATAAATTAAAACTAGACTGGGACATTTATTAAGTGTAACAACTAAAACTTCTATTAATTCTGCTAAATACTAATCATACTTCTCTCGTCATTTTCAACCATCGACAGATAAGTGACATTTGCGTCAGTAGGACGTGAACAGAACAAGTAGAAGAAGCATTGTTACCGTACTGGTAAAAGAAACGGTGTCTGAGAGCAGTTAGTGTCAGACATGATGGCTGCAAGATTTCAGATGAACGAAGAATGTTACTGTTAAGTTTGGATCCTGTAAGAGAAAGTCAGTAAAGTTAAGCATGTGAGACATTTAAAGCGTTTTTCCCCTAACCTGCATGAACTGTTCAGTCACAGAGAGCAGAGGAGTTGGACAGGTAACCTCCCCCGCGCCCCTCCAGCCTGACAGTTTCTTGCACGCTTGCAAGTGATCAATTTGCTTTTCACATACTGCTATAGAAAAACAGGCTAATGGACTTTCAGCTCCTTAAACAAATGTTAAGTGACCTCTACATTTCAAGTAGGACCATCTACAAAAGTGATACATGAAATAACTACTTCAAAAGCTCAATTCTTTAACTTTTACACGCAACTGGGCACGAAATTATCTAGTTGCAACTAAAACACTACGTCTCCCAGAACAGGAGATTTTTATTGTTTGCTAGTGCTGCTCAACAGTGGTCGCCATGTCTGCACGCAGGCAATTAGAACAAGGTTACTATGGAAGGGAACAACCTGCAACAGCAACCGCCCATCAACAGTCTCATTAATTGCATATACATTTAACTCATGTGAATTTTTAAAAAGAGGATAAATAACTGGGGGAAACTACACAAGCACATCTGAAATCTTGCCTTTGGGCAGTTGTAAGGCCACAAATGCTGAAGAAAGTTGCTTTGTTCCATGTCAACCCCAGAAAATCAAATTCATATTTTAGAAGACATGAATAAAGAGCAGCACACCCGCACCAGTGATAGGGAGCAATTCTACCCCACAGCAGACAAAGATGTCAACAAGCCTTCATGTATAACAAAGGTATGACATGGCTTTAGACCTGAGGAATACTTTGAAACATTACAACCTGAAACCTCATCAAATTAAGCTATGAAGCAATAACATGTAATTGATCACTTGCAAGATCCGAATATTAATTATAAACCACAGAAGCTTAAACACACAAGTGAGGGTTAGCAGGAGTTTTTAACAGTAGCCTGGATGATGATTACGGACTCCGCTGCCATTGCTGGGCTCCTGAACTTGGCCCATGGTTGATCTGTGCATCGTCTCAATCATATCCACGTTTTGCTCTTGAAAGCTGGACATCTGGAAGTCCCCTCCTAGGTAATCCACATTCTGCATCACCTTGGACTGGTCAGTAGGACCATCCTTCCCTGGTCTGTACTTTGCCCCCAGAACGCGGTCTGTGGAAGCAGCAGCCTGCACTCCCTGGTAAGCCACTGGGAGTTCCTGAGGGCCGGATCTATTGTTGCCCCACGGTGACTGCATGTAGTGGCCATTATTGTAGGGGATAGAACCCACTGCGCAGTTAACCGGTGACGAAGGCGGTGGCTTCTCTACAGGGTGTTTTAGAGGAAAAGACTGAGCAGCACTGGGTAGCTTATGGGAGTAACTGAGGTTTCTAGAGGGGAAACTGCACTCGGTCGGAGGCTCCATCCTGGGGTTCTTGCAAGGATGAGCCCCCTCAGGGGGCTGCTGCATATGGGCCATTTGATGCTGAGCCCACGAGCGCTGTTGCTGCTGCAGCTGCTGTAGTTGCTGTAAATGTTGCTGCTGCTGCTGCAGCTGATGCTGCTGTTTCTGCAGGTGGTGAAGTTGTTGTTGCTGCAGTTGTACCTTCTCAGGGTCCGTGTGAAAGGCAGGTAGACAGTTATTAGAAGCTGTACTGGGCTGTGAATGAAGAGCAGCACTGGAGGTCTGAGCAGTAGCTTTGTCTGAAGGCCCCACCATGAGGCAGCTGGGCACAGAGCTCAGAGCTGGGTAGTGGGATGACACTCTTGAGCTGGCATTAATAAGCAGGTTGCGACTGATGGGACTCGGGTTTGCAATCTGCCCTTCACAGACAGAGGTGTTGCCCATGCCAGCCCGTGCCTGGCACAGTTGGTTTATTTGGAGCACAATGCTGCTTAGGTCACTGGACCGATTCTGATGCAGACTGGCCGCCATGGACAGTGGGATGGTGGAGGTAGATACAGTTACATTTGGTGGGGCATCTGCGTCAGGCGGCTTCCGGGGCCCGTATGGCCCAGGTGGGGGCTGCTGGAGGCTGGTAGTCATGCTAGGAGGGCCTGCAGCCCCAGCCTGCGTGCCAAGAAGCCCCTGGGTGTGCTGCAGACTCTGGAGCTGAGCGCCATCAGACGTGCGGCGCAGATCCTGAGTAACTCCCTGTTGTGTTAGTAAAGCTTGTGAAGGAGCTGTCTGATGCTGTAGTGTTTGCAGATGAGAGAGATGCTGTTGGGGCTGGCTCTGTGGCTGCTGTAGAGCCTGGGTGTGGGGCAAACTCTGCTGCCTCTGTAGTCCTTGTGAAAAGCTCTGCTGCAGAGACTGCACATGAGCCATGTTCCTTTGCTGTAATGCCCGTGGCAGAGGCATAGCTTGAGGCTGCTGTAAAGTCATTGGGCGTGCCATGCTTTGCTGCGGCTGCTGCTGTAGTGCCTGTGGGTGAACCATGCCTTGTTTTTGTGCAGCCTGGGTTACAGGCTGAGACGGGCCCTCTAGGTGAGGCACAGGCTGTGAGAGATTTAAAGTGCTTTGAGTAGTGTACGGTCCACTGTGAGAGTTCATGACGGCTCTCTGAAGCTGCCGGGCACGGCTGCCGTCTGATTCTTTGATAACACCTTTGGCAGGCACACGGAGGACAGCCAGCAGGCCCCCACTGGAGCTGACCTGAGAGGGGTAGGGACTGTGCCTCTGGCCAGATGAGGATGTGTCAAGCCCGTTGACTGTGCGTCGAATGTGCTTCCTTTGAGGTACTTTGACGCTGTTAGGGAAGATCTGGATGGTCAAAGGGTTGTTGGCAACTTTCTTAGCATAGGCATCCAACTCTGCTGGGGTCGGGTAGCTGGCAGATCTCATCTTCTGTGTAGTTTCCCCTGCAATGTTTATCAACTCAGGTATATTATGAGAATTAACAGCAAATCATATTATATTGTACATACTTATTTTGTATGTCTGTCTTTTTTGTTTATCTATGCAAATCTAAAACCCATATAAAAGCACAAGTTGTGGAGACAGCACTTACATTTTTGAAGTCCAGTGTTCATCTGCGTATGGGAGAGAAGTCTGACAGTAGGGTCACCTGATGCTGGCAGACAGGCCAGCATGTCACTGTAGCTCTAATGCAGCATGGGAAACCTTCTCCTCACCATACTAGGAAGAAGCAGAACACTTGTGTTAGTGTGAAATAGATGTGCCATCATCCATTGTCACATCCAGTACAGTTAGTACAGCTCTGCGAGAGCTCACCATGCGCAGAGCACATTGCTGAGATGATGACAGAAAAAAACTTTTCTTTTTTTTGTCCTCTCCCAAAACAGCACAATGACAGGTTCCAAACCGATATCGGTCCAGACGCTCAAACAGAGAAAACAGGCCTCTGTGCTCTGAACATAATTGTGTTACGAAATGCTACATGCAAATCACTAAGCATCCGTTTGTTCTGAATACTTGAACTGCCTTGTGTGAATAAAGCATTATTACCAGATTGCATCACAAGAACAAGTCAACTTTAAGCATTTCAACAGATTGAGGCAGAAATCAAGAACTGCCTGTAAATCTGTGATGACAAATCACAAATCAAAATGATGCAACACTGAACATAAGGAAACCAAATGAATGGTGAGACTGAGTTCCTATGTGAATTCACATTGTTTCATTTCATTCCAAGGGGAAAACCCAACTCAATAAGAATAGAGCAAATGGTTCAGATGTGTCTGTTGCAGTCTCCTTCAGTGCAATGTGACATATTTAGAAATAGGTAAATGAGTAGTAATCTTCACTCAATATGGCTGTGCTGTATTATTTTACAGGTTGGGACTGTGGGATTGTGCATCAGTCATAAACAACTTAGCTTCCTGTTCTGTTAATTCATAATATCACAAGCTTTTACATCATGGTGCTGACAACATATCACCTAGATAAAAAAGAAGAAAACACGCAAATGATTAAATATAAAGATTAAAAAGCATGAGTTATTTTCCTAAACTATTAAAATAGTGCAGCTTTTGGTCAATAATTTAAGCATAATTTCACTGCAACTGCATTAAAGCAAATGCATTATAGTAGCTGCTGATTACCATAGAATCACAAATACTCACATCAATGAAAATACAAACGTTAGAGGGCAATTTAATGCTTACAGCTGCCACGAATTTTCTCATTTTGAAGATGTTGACGGGATCACTGATATTACCAGCTGATGATTCATCCGTTGTTCACTTCTACGCCTGAAAACCTGAAGCTGCCCTGTCACAGTGAGAGCTAACTACCCAGCCACACTGTTAAACAGAAAGAAATCTGCATCCGTGCAGCTTCTTGTGTTCGTCGCATAACGTGGCCTTTTCGCTGCGGAGTTCTGAGCCTTCATTAACCTTTGTCACAGTTTCCAGTCATATACTTACGTTGTTAGTGAGCTCGATAACTTGCAGTCACCCTGTAGCTAAGTAACGTTAGCCATCTGTCTAGCAATCCATCCCTAATCCTGCTGCACTTTAAACGGCTCGTCACTGCCACTCTCACGGACTAAAGGTCTGGTATGGGACTGGCTCCTAACGTGGAGCCAGTCCCATACCGGGAGCGACGTCGGTTAAAGCGTTAGCCGGAGTCGGCTTCACAATAAATAAGGAGCTTCTTTGTGCTTATTGTGACCAGGCCAGCTGCTCGCTAAACTTCAGCTTCTCATTGACCGAACACAGCGACGCCGCCGTAGGAAAGACGGGGAATACTTACGCCTCAGGAAACTACGAGTAAGGAAACTTCATTTTGTGGAGATAGACCGTAGATTTAATATTAATAACGAACAGACCATCCCCAGTATATTGACTCTCCGTGCTGCTGTCTGGCTACGGCAGCAACATTTTTGGCGCATGCGCGAAGTAAAAGGACCCTCGCTGCGCGTTTAGGCGGCATAGGCTACCGCCTGTCCAATATTCCCCTTATTCCGTGGCGTAATGGGACCAAGCGGCCTGAAGGCTCCGCTCCGCTTAAAGATGGTCGTAGAAACTCAGCTAGTCTCCAGCGATCCACAGTGGCCCGTGCTTTCGTGGGGTGAAGGACGCAAATAGGTGTTTTTATAGGCATCGCCATCGTTATCACAGTGAATGCTGTCTACAGCAACAGATTCGAATCCTTATCACATTGAACGCTGCAAAGCATTCACTGTATTAATATTCGAATCTTTATTATTATTATTATTATTATTATTATTATTATTATTATTCCGTACGTTTTTCTGCACCAAATAGCAAAATATCTAGCTTTTTAAGGACAAGGTGGCTTCCATTTCATTTTTTAATATCTTTCATATTTTTCAAGCTATTAAGCTTTTTTCATCATAATTTCTCCATTGAAAAATATGGAAAACAATTTTCAAATACTCTTCGGCTTTGTCTTCTTTAAGCTTTAACTACTTCAGTATACTCTAAGCTACAGACAGTGTTTAAACTTTAAAACAGTCTTCAGCTATTCAACTATTACTCTTCCGTTCTTTAATAGTTGTTGATTTATAGCAGTTTAAATATAGGGTAAAATCTCAGCTTTTCTTTTACTGTGTATTGTGTGATGAGAGTGTGTGATGTCACAGCTAGAGTGCGACGGCTTATTTTGTTAAGACAGAACTTCTGTCTTTAACTCGTCACTACAGACTGGTTAAGCCCTCAGACCTGTACTTTAGTGTTTAGCTGCCTCAAAGTCCAGGGAGTTCCAGAAGTCCTCCCATAGACTCTAATACATTTGGCTGAAACGCAGATGTACAACATTTTGAAATCGTGACTGTGGCCACGGTTTTTAGTCTTCAAATATAAAACTCATACCAGTTGCTCATTAAAGGCTTGATATTCAAAAATTCTTTTGAGTTATTTTTGTGATAGGTATTGTGGTTTTGCTATAAGAAGCCTGTTTAGCAGGGGTGCAACTCTGCTTTCACAGAGCAGAATTAACCTGATATTCTGATTTTCCACCTTTCGTCTGACAACGGCGCAGCTGCAGCTTTGACTGACAGGTCAAACTCCTGATGCATATTTTTGCAATATTTCTCTTTTCAACTGGTTTATTCCATCCATCCATCTTCCAAGCCGTTTATTCCCTAATGCGGAGTCACGAGGGTGGAGCCTAACCCAGCTGGCTATGGGCGAGAGGCAGGGTACACCCTGGACGGGTCGCCAGTCCAGGGTTGCAGGGCAACACAGAGACAGACAACCATTCACACACACACTCACACCTACGGAGAGAGAGTCCAATCAACCTAATGCACATCTTTGGACTGTGGGACTGTGGGAGGAAGCCGGAGAACCCGGAGAAAACAAATTACCCACGCAAACTCCACACAGAAAGGCACCAGGGCTGCCTCCGAACCCAGAACCTTCTCAATGTGAGGCGACGGTGCTACCCACCGCACCACCTGACTAGTTATTAGACTAATATACTGTTTAGCAATGGCTTCCACCATATCCTTTTAAAAAAAGCACCAATTCAGATCTTTAGCTAAAATTAGCAATATTTCTGCTTTCAACTACTTTATTATGAATAGTTAATAAGACTGTTTTACTACAGTTCTTAAATTTCAGCAAAATCTGTTTCAACTTTCCTGAATTTGAAATTCAACTGCTTCAGCTTCTTCTGCAAACATTCAGCTCTGTTTAAACAACTCATTCTCTTCAAATACATTCATCTGTGCTTTACATGCTTCAGCTATTTTCAGCTGTCTTAAATATTTCAGCTACTTTCAGCAATTCAAATCCTGGAATACATTCAGCATGGCAGCATTCACTGTGTTTTTCCTAAGAAAATGCTTTATCTTGCTATTGTTGTTGTTCATATTTTCTTTGCATAAAGCTTTTGCTGGAAGATGATAGAACATAAATATTTTTATTTGTCAGTCAGACCTCTGAAGTCTCACTTTAATTATCTGTAATTGAATAATTATTTGAATTAATTGAAGTCACAGAGTCCAGGTAGAACATTACCACTATAAGGACAGACTGATGTCAATAATCAAACACGAAGACACTAATAAAGAAACAAATAAACAAAGAGATGCAGAGGGCCAATAACAGAATGACCAAAACTACAAAGAAAACAGAAATCAATCCAAAATAATGGAAAGTGTGTGTTTTTCAGTTTAAAAGACTATTAGTGAGCTCAGCCTCTGGCTTGTAGTAAAAAAAGTGAGAACGTGCTGTTTACTACAAATGCAATATATTTGTACTAAAACATGTTCATCTTTTGAACCAAGATTGAAAAGCTGAATGCCAAAAAATGCTCAAATAAATAAATGATGGCGTTTTAAATTTATTGGAATGATATCTAGTTAGGAGTCAACAGACAGATGACATGCAGCAAAAGCATATAGGAGCTCATGGCCTTTGGAGACAGTGTATGAACTGTAAATAACATTAGGAGTCATGTAATAAATCACATTTCACATCAAAAACCAGAAACAAGACAAATTAGAACTTACTTTCTACACCCCAAATGTGATGTTATTTATATTTGATAAATAAATCAATAGTCACAGTATTTGTCTAGTTTGCTGGCAGACTCACTGTCAGCAGAGAATTGTTAAAATGGTTAACAACAGTAGTAACAGTCTGTAAATCCTGTGTAAACTGGTATTGTTTTCTTGTTTTGGTTTACGGGTGAATGCAACAGAGACGAGAGAGGAGCAGGCTTTGGCTACTGAAAGTTTACCCCCATTAAATGTGGAGTTGGATGAAATACCACAGGATCCTCACTGATGCAAGTGGAAACCCATCAGTGCGTAAACGAAGCATTAGATCCTGTGTAGAGCTGCACTAGAGCCTCAAAACAAAGCACTACAAACAGCAAAATCACTTTTTTTCTAGGTAAGTTACTCTGATAAAACATCACTTAGTCTATAGTAACAGTAATTAACATATGAGTAAATGTGAAGCAGAAAAAGTGAGTGGTGCACACACCCGATCAAACAGGGCTTAGCATCTGGTATTTTTACTATGATATTAAACATGACTGTGATGAGCTCTGCAGTGTAATATTTCTCCTGATGCAGTAAAAACACAAACCTTTAACATTTTTGGCATTACAGTATGTGATCAATACCAAAGCAAACTATACTAATTATACCTCACCAACTTTTCTCTCTGCACATAAATAATAATAATATTCTGCCTGATATGAACAGTTTCAAGGATCAGCAAAGCTCCTACCGAGGAGCAGACAAACCATAAACACAGCAAAGGGGCTTCATTTAGGATTGTGAGCACCTTGGTTAAATCTTAAAAATTAAGCAAAACAATCTGATTAACATCTGATAGTTAAAAATTACATGTACAATATAGGTAGGTTCCACAGTTACCAAGAGAAAAATTCAATTATCTAGGGAATGTGTTTAACAGTAAAGATGGAGGTAGAGAAATCAATAAACACACATTGTCTGAAATAAACACCAAAGAACAGACAGCAGCTGTCAGGTCAACTATCAGCAGTGTTCTGCTCAAATGGGACAAAATACAGCACACCATCTTCCAAACATAAATAAATTAAAACAATCTTTGAATGAGCAGCAGTGCATGCAGATTTTCTGGTCCTGTATAAAGTAAGGCACCAGAGGTTTCCAAAATTCACTTGGTATACAGTATATACATGAACAAACAACAGACGTCTTCAAGTGTATTAAAGGCAGTCTATGAGAGTGCATACAACAGATACTGGAGTCACTTGGAGTCTTCAGTCTTCAGGCTTGAGCAGTGGTCATCTTTTGCAGCAGCGGGATCTGTCAAAAGGACCACACTTGATTCAAGAAGGCACTGGAGCTCAGGGCTGGAGGTTTCCATTCCTGCCTTCCCGTCTGTCTGTCTGTCTGTCTGTCTGTCTGTCTGTCTGTCTGTCTGTCTGTCTGTCTGTCTTCCTGCCTGCCCACCTACCTGCTTGCCTGTCTGTCTGCCTGTCTTCCTGCCTGCCCGCCCGCCTACCTGCTTGCCTGTCTGTCTGTCTACCCGCCTACCTGCTTGCCTGTCTGTCTGTCTGCCTGCTTGCCTGTCTGTCTGTCTGTCTGCCCGCCTACCTGCTTGCCTGTCTGTCTGCCCGCCTACCTGCTTGCCTGTCTGCCCGCCTACTTGCTTGCCTGTCTGTCTGTCTGCTTGCCTGTCTGTCTGTCTGCCTTCCTACCTGCTTGCCTGTCTGTCTGCCTGCCTGTCTGTCTGTCTGCCCGCCTACCTGCTTGCCTGTCTGTCTGTCTGTCTGCCTGCCTACCTGCTTGCCTGTCTGTCTGTCCGCCTACCTGCTTGCCTGTCTGTCTGTCTGCCTGCTTGCCTGCCTGTCTGTCTGCCTGCCTGCCTGCCTGTCTGTCTGTTTTTTGCCTGCCTGCCTGTCCGTCTGTCTGTCTGTCTGCCCGCCAACCTGCTCGTCTGTCTGTCTGTCTTTCTGCCCGGCGCCTACCTGCTTGTCTGTCTGCCTGCCTGCCTGTCTGTCTGATCCACTAAGAGAAGCATATTTACCTTGGACAGGTCCACTCCTGTCAGTGCATTGACAGACACAGGAAGTTCAGCCAGCAGCCGGTTCACCTCACCCGTCACGCGGCTGCCTTCCCCAGTCAGGATGACAATCTCGTTGGTCTTGGCTAAAGGTGCCGCCACTTTAGAAGCAATCTGCCATGATACAGTCAAGGAGGCAAATTACTTAAACTTTGGATATTAAAATAATCACTGATGGCATCAGCCCTGTCCAGAGATGTTACCTTTGGCAGTGCCTCCAGGACCAGAGCTGTCTTGGCCGCCTCACCATACTGCTGGTACGCCTCCGCCTTCAGTCTCATCTTCTCCGCCTCCGCCTTGCCCACTGCTTCGATGGAGCTGGCCTCTGCCTCACCGATCTTCTTGATCTTCTCTGCCTCAGCCTGGGCTATTAGCACCGTCTTCATCCTGATTGGGGGGTAGTTAAAATAACTGGGTCTGATCATCATCATCATAGGTTTCCCCCAAATGACTACTGTGGATCCATTTTCTAATGGTATTTGAAACCAGCTGCCCATGTCTTCTAACTGTGATCAAACACTATTTCCTCTGCTACACACATCCTGACTTCTGCCTGGCAGTACCGGCTACAACCACTGCTCTCACTCACTTGTGACCCTCTGCCAGCTGCTGCATTTTGTAGGCTTCAGCCTCTGCAGGCCTCTTGACGGTGGCGATGAGCTCCTTATCTGTGCGGTCAATCTCTTTCTCTTCAATGGTGATCTCTTTCTTCCTTTGCACCACTTCAATCTCAATCTCTTCCAGACGGATCTTCTGCTGCTCCTTGGCAGCCTGCAGCTCGTACGCCAGCTGGGCCTCTGCTTTCTGAAGAATGATTCAATAGCAGGTGTCATTCTCAGTCTGTTGGCCAGTTAAACTTTGATCACAGCTGCAGCTTGGTTCTGAGAGTCTCCAAAACAATATATGACTGTGGGACCATGGGAGTGATCACCCAAGCCTAACAAGTCCATTATATTATTATTATTATTATTATTATTATTATTATTATTATTATTATTATTATTATTATTATTATTATTATCCATCCATCCATCTTCCAAGACGCTTATTCCCATATGCGGGGGTCACGGGGTGCTGGAGCCTAACCCAGCTGGCTATGGGCGAGAGGCAGGGTACACCCTGGACGGGTCGCCAGTCCATCACAGGCCAACACAGAGACAGACAACAATTCACACACACACTCACACCTACGGGCAATGGAGAGAGTCCAATCAACCTAATGCACGTCTTTGGACTGTGGGAGGAAGCCGGAGAACCCAGAGAGAACCCACGCAAACACGGGGAGAACGTGCAAACTTCACACAGAAAGGCACCAGAACCTTCTTGCTGTGAGGCGACCATCGTGCCGCCCTATTATTATTATTATTATTATTATTATTATTATTATTATTATTATTATTATTATTATTATTATTATTGCATCTTCCACTACTGCAAATGAAAAGCCCAGGTGTCCACCTTAGTGTTGATTTCCTGGTTGAAAGCAGCTTTCTGTAGCTCCAGTTCTCGTTTGGAGTCGGCCATCTTGGTGTCAGCCTGGAATTTGACATCCATCATCTCCTTTTTACATTCTGCTTCCTGATAGATGAGGGAAAGTTACAGAAATGATCGTCTGTTTGTTGTACACAACAGAATGCCCTTCCCAGATGTTCCCATTGGTTTGAACTTTACCCGTATCCCAGCATCCCTTTCTGCTTCAGCCACCCCGATCTCTGCATCCCTCTGAACCGCTGCAGTCTGGGTCTTTCCCAGAGAGCTCAGGTAATCCAGTTTATCGTAGACATCCTGTAAACACAAACAGGTCCACCTATGATCTGCTGAAGTAAATTTAAAAGGTCAATTGAGCCCAATGCAAAACCTATAGAATATGAATGTATTACAAACTTGATGAACATTGACATGAAGACTATGATTTCCAGATGCATTAACTGTAACACTTACTGTTAGAAACAGCAGTTAGAGAGAAGCAAATACAGACAAACATAGGAGACACATGTGGCCAAGGCCTGTACTAATGTGCACTATGGTTCCTACACCAAAGAAAACATCAACGGCACTAATTGAGGCAAAGTGCTGACGTCAGTATCAGTTCAACAGTGTCCTGCCATGAAGTACTGAGCACTGGGCGCTACCTCTGAACAGCACAAGCCTCAAAACCCAAGCAAAGGACATTTCATTTCCTTGCTAAACATGAACTGATATGATATCATAGCAGCTCCTTCTACTTTGTTCGCTGCTACATTGTTATGTTATCTCTGCCATCACGTTGAATCGACTGTAGGTAAGACGAGGACATGATCCACACTGAATGATTCATACTTCCAGGCAATCAGGTCTCATGTGTGACACCTACCAAACCTGAATTCAACCCACCTTAATGGTAAAGCTGAGAATCTCTATGCCCATCCTGCCCACATCAGGAGCTGCTACCTCCCTTACCAGTTTAGCAAACTGGTCCCGGTCCTGGTAGATCTGCTCTACAGTCAAGGTACCTACAAAAGAGACAGGCCTTGAATTCCAAATGTCAAAATAAACTTCAGACTTTTTGAGTTGTCGCTTATTTCATGTCCATACCCAGGATGGAGCGCAGGTGTCCCTCTAAAGTCTGCAGAACCACAGCTTTGATTTCCGTCACTGATTTACCCAAAAACTGTTCACAAGCCACTGCCAGTAAATCAGGCTCTGTCATGACTTTGACCTGAGGATGACACATCATGCTGTCACATCAGCAGTAACAGACAAAGACGTTCTTGGCTTTGTGACATTTAATTGCTGCTAATAACAGTAGCTGGGAGATGCTGAACTATAAACCATTCGTTAGATTCATTCAAATTCTGATCTAAAGATTTAACAATTCAGCATTTAAAATATGTCCTGTCTTCTTTTGAACCACTCAAAGATTCTGATAAACAACCACTGGGTATCACTAGTACAAGTGCTGTGAACTAAGGGACTCACCTGAGCCACACCAGTGACAGTGATGGCTACGCCCTCTGCTGTTTCCACATCCTCACATCTGGGCTGCAGAGTCATGATCTCCAGAGTAATCCTGCAGCAAGGAACACGTGTTGTTTAGACCAACTTGTGCCAGTGAGCAAAGTAGAGCAGAGTAGTAGAGTATGCGGGCGTTGCTACAGCCAAGTTCAGGGTGTAAACCTAGAGCAATACTCAGAAAACCATCTAAGACCTTTGCTTTAATAATGTGGGCATGTACAGAAAGAGATGTATTATTCATACTGAATTTTAAAACCTCAATAATGTGACTTAATTGCTGAACAGCGATGTGGAACATAAGAAAAAACTGTCCTAACAGAGATAAAGCAGCCAAGGGTTTGTCAAGTTCTCAAGCACGCTGATGTGTGTTCATCTGTAATAGGAGACAGAATAAAGCACAGCAGCCGGTTCACTTCACCTCATGGAACTGGCTTCACTTTGGAGAATCAAAAGAGCAAAAGCCTGTTCCAGCTGTGGTGATTTAAGTTTAGGAACAGTGGTGTTTTTAATATAAGCTGCTTGTTTTGAATGAACAGAACATTCTGATAAAGACAATATGAAACAGTTTGTACTATTTTGTCACCTTTGTGTGTCTGAGATGAGCCACCAAGCCCAGGCCCATCCTCCCACCACGTAGGTCTTCTCATCAGGGCCACAACAAGTACCTGAGGGGAAAACTACTTTTAAAACCTTTTTTCACCAGGGAGTGTAGTGTGAGGCTTTATCGTGGACATGTTATATGTGACTACAAAAATGTGTTTAGCCCGTTTGTTGTCTTTAGTTGCCCTAATTGGTCTGAGGAATATGACATAAACCTACGTTGGGTAAAAATTAGAATATACGAATAAACAACAGGACAATTTACTTTATTATTTATTAGAAAACGCTTATTAGAAACGCTAAATGTCATCACAAGCATCGTACGTGCTTCTTAACTGTGGTCAGTTTCAATCAGTTAAACGAGGGTGTTCGGTGCGTCTCCGTTAACGAACCAAAGCGGTTCATTCACAGGAAATCAAGTCATCATCAAATCAGCCATAGCACTGCATGCTAATCACGTTTCCGTTAACTACGGCTGAACCGAAGCTAAACCGAGCGCAGGCGCTGCTGCTGTAAATAACGGGTCGGCTGTAGCACCGGGAGACGGCGGCCCGTTATCCCACCGCACATAATGCCATATTACCGTCAACGAAGACGAGCACCTACCGGACACAACCAGAGCTTCGTTGGGCCCAACGGTCAAACAGTTCCCCATGATGGTGACGATTCTTATTATGCTATTGCTATTAACACTATTATTAATATGTTTGATGTACAAGCAGAAGCTTCACACCCCGAGCGTCGACAACAACAGCCCCCGCCCCACCTAACGACACCGGAGTGACGTAACGTGTCAAGAGCAGAGAGCGAGCGACCGAGCACGCGCCCGTGATAGGCCGGAGGGACCTAAGATACAATCAAATTAAAATAAAACGAAGGGCGTTTTTGTTCAGACGCTCTGTTTGTTTAGTGACCTCCCTGGCATTATTCGTTGTTATGCGCAATTGAAAAACTGTTAGAAGAGTAGTAAAAATAATCGTTTAAAACGAAGAAACAAGACGGAAGAGGCCTCGTTGAAAGCACCTATAAAACATTGTCACATTATCATATACGATAACGAGAGTTTCATTAATTTAACTCCACAGCGTAAAGGTAATGTGAATTTACCACTGTGTTGATTAAGCCTCTATCTGATAATATTTAGGAGCTTTACCGCCATTCGGTGGTAACTTTGTGGAATTGCAGCATAACCAGAACTTCCGGCGGTACCTTCAAAATACGAGAAGGCGGTGATCAAAGTTATTACGTCTGAGGTTTAAATGTCCGTTATGTTCACTGGGCGAAAAGGACGGAGCCCTTAAAATACCTGCAACGGTTCGGACAAGCTATTAAAAATGTCTGTAAATGTATTCACAGCTGGTGTTTCGGTTCGCCCAAAGCCAAGATCAACCCGAATAAATGTTCTCATGAGGTCTGAGTAAAAAAGATGTTTTGTTATTTTTGAAGTTTAAAGTTTTGCGTCAGCCTCTAAAACAGAAAATGCAATGAATAAATTTGTCTCCTCTAGCAGCTAGATGCAACTAATGCAGAACGATTAATGTATAACAGTGTCCTGAAGTTAACAAATTAGGCAACAAATGTGTGTGTCCCAGTGTGTTTTTATCTTCATCTGAAAGCTGGTACCACACACACATGCAGCCTTATTTTGTTTGTTTTGTTTGTTGTTTGTTTGTATCACTTTGTATGGTTTACTGTCTGCGTGTATTGATATGTTACAGGCACTCTTCAGAAAATCCAAAAAGAGACCACACAACCCCTGATGGGTCTGACTACACAGAGCCTTCATCTCTTGACAGGTCAGAGGAGGAGCAGAACTGGCGATCGCGGAGCCTAAATAACGGATGTACATCAGAAAGATAAGAAAACATTTTTGAACGTGTACACAGATTATTGTTAGTATTGATATTTTCCCTCTTTATAGGAGACACCAGGGCTCGCTCCTCTGAAGAGGCAGGGGAGGACGCTAATTCTAGCCATCACAAAAGCAGGAGATCACAAACACAACATTTCCACTTGTTCCACGAGCAGATTTAATCAAGCAGAAGTGAGGGATCAAATAGTTCAATAAAAGTCCTTAAACCCGAGTTGAGTTAAGGGCTGGTGACTTATTCCCACCTTTTCCCATTAGCTCAGCTTCACCTGATGACTCGTCTGTGTAATAGTCTAGAGTTGGGTAAAGCTTTCTATGTGTGTGGACCTGTTACACACAGAGCCTCTAATCGTCACAGTGAATAATACAAATGCTACACTCAGCACATTTCACATTGTTATAGGAGGAAGCATACAAACCAATAAATACAGGTGTTTAAAACAGACGTTCACATTTTAGTGCTACTCTTCTTGCCCTTCTCTTGCTCTCCATCCTCAGTGGTGATGCTCACTGCCACGTCCTGGTTGGTGGCCTCGTCGTACATGGCTGTGGGATTGTCGTAGGCTTCGTTGCAGCCTGAGGAGGAAGAGGAGGCGTGCTCGCTTTGTCGCGTGGGTGTTGGCACCATGTTGAAAGTGATGAAGCCAATGAGGATGACAGCCAGCGACACCAGGTAGAGTCCAGAGAACTAAGGTGAGGCAAAGAGTAAATATGTTGATGACCAGAACTATTTAAAACATTTCAGAAGTTCATTGCAAACAGCTGTTGAGATGGGATTTGTCTTTTCTCTTGGTTTAACATTCATTGTAACAACCCTGAGATTTGGGAGACACCCAGCTGTGTAAAGCACATGCTGTTTCTAACATCCAGCAGGTCGAGACCCAGAGAGGAGGAGGCCGGCGGGGGGTGCACTGAGCACCTGCTTTGGATGTTATCAGCCATAACGAATGGGCTGATCAGAATTTATCAGCGCATTTGTACGGGCCAGTAGGGGCCTGCTCTGCCTACTCGCGAACAGCTAACAGTTAGCTAAGTTGCTATGTTACCGCTACCAGCAGGTAGGTGGGCACCTACCGGCCCATCCGTATGGGCTGATAACCACTGATAATGACCATTTAATGGTGTGATAACTGCACTGAGCCTCTACTCAACGAGGTATTAGCAGTGTACGTTGGCTTGGTGCTTCCACTCACATTGTACTGGAAGAGAAAGATCCCACAGAAGAGGCTGAACAGGTCAGCGGTGAGCATGGACAGGTTGACCGAGGCGGCGCTGCTCACTTTGACGACCAGGGGCATGATGCTGTACAGAGCGTACATGCACAGCGCGTAGCCAGAGAACAGCAGCCCTGAGAGGAGACACGCCATCAACAACCACGCGCAGCAAAGACAAAATGTTCCAGAGCAGCTGAAATACTCACCCACTTGCCAACTCCACTGAACAGAAGCCACTTCATGACGCTCCAGGACAACCCTAAATACAGCAGATGCCTCGTTATGGTGGTGTTTAACGAGGTGCAGTCAGGCCTCCACAATACACTTACATCTGTATGGCGCTGATGACTGTGCCAAACAGGCCGACCATGCCCAGGAACTCCTCCCTGCTCAGGTTCTTCACGGTGTACTCCTGACACACATTGGACACGGCGTACAGGGAGGCGCTGAACAGCACCAGGCCGTCACCTAGCAGGAGGTTGGAGGCTGAGAGAGACAAGCGGCGTCATTATTGAATCAAACGGTTCCTGACATTTGGACTATTAATGAACCCTGAACATTTTCAGGTCACTGTAAACACACGGCCAGAGGCTTTAATCTTTGACCTTACAAACACCGACAGAAGTGAAGTGATGTCTTACTGGAGCCCTGGTCTCGTCCAGCCAGCAGGTCGGCCCCCACCATGGCCCCCACACCCAGCAGACAGATGCAGACGGCAGCATAGTGGACTGGCCTGTAGCGCGTCTTCAGAATCCACCAGGACAAGATGATCAGGACCGGGATGACAAAAGAGTCCAGGAGCTAGGAACAGGAACGGGTTTGGTTAAGTTCAAATGTATGTCAGATGAGTTGGCCTGAATAGTTCAGAAAATTAAACGGAGGACATTACTGAGCCCCTGAGCTGCAGTCACCTGTATACTGGTCAGAGTGGTGTACTGGTAAGCCTTCACCACAGCGTAGTTGGCTTCCACGTCCACCAGTCCCAGCAGAAGGTACCGCCACCATCGCTGCCTCAGAATCTGCAAAAGATTTGTATCCCCTGTGTTTTAAAGGGGGACAGCCCTGAAGGTTTTCCACATGGTTTTAAATCTTCTCACTACACATGTAAACACGTTTGCTGGGAAGCCTACCTGCTCTGCACAGCAGCGAAGTGGTGTAGCTGGCACACAGTAGGGCGTAGTTCATGAAGCTCTGCAGCATGGGCGCCTCCACGTGGAAGTCTGAGGCCAGGTACTGGGAGGTGATGGCCGTCCCACAGACGAGGCCGGCCAGGCCCTGACCCATGGCCAGCGTCTTGGCGAGCTGCCTGAGACGGACAACGGGAGCTTTAAAGGGACGCCTGCGCTGAGTCGGTCCAGCAGCCACGGGTGGCTGTGCTTTAGAGACGCTTCTATTGCTCTATGTCCACATCTACACATCCTGAGCACTTTTAGGGCTTTTTGAAAATGTCTCAGACCCAGCAGAAAATCTGCATTAATCATTAAAAAAACATTAGTGAAGCTTCATGACTGATAATCACAAGTCATCACTGGATACAGACCAACGTTCCTCTCTGTCCACTCACCAGGTAAAAACTTCACTGGCTTTGAATTTTTTGATCTTCATCATGAGGCCAGTTCTTCTGGAGCCACAGCTCAAGTCCTTGGGTCCTTCTTCCTGCTCCTTAGGAGCCATGTGGCGCACGGTGATGGAGGAATCCTTTCTGAGGCGGCTCAAGCTCTTAACTCCTTGGCCATCAGGAAGCTGAATAATTAACAGACTGTGAGGGCAAAGATCAGCAGTGAACTGAAGGTGCTGAAGACAACAGCACTAAAAGATAAAAACTAATGATGAAACATTTGTAAATACAACGCTGATAAGCTTCTCTCTTGTTTTCACTGTTACCTCATCACATGATAATATTTTGTAATGAAGGAAACAGAAATAACTAAATAAATACATCAGCTCCAGTTTAAAGAGGCTTTTTATTTTATGCTTCTAACATAATACAACAAAAGATTAAATCAACTGGACCACTTAATAATTAACTGTCTCACTTTCAGGAGACCCGAGTGCCTCAGGTTTCCTACTCTGCAATTGTTTTAATCACTTAGAATAACAAATTTGAATGTGCCTGAATTCTATCCATCCACTCATCGTCTACCGGCTGGTCCCTGTAGGGGTCGTGGGGGGTGCTGGAGTCTATCCCAACGACCTTAGCGCAAGAGTTCTCCCTGCACAGGTCGCCAGTCCATGGCATTGTGCCTGAATTGAGTTGTGGAATTTCAGAGACGGTTGAATATTTCAGGTAAATACAAATGTGAGTTTGACACTGTAGCAGAATAACTTCTACCATTCAATAGTTCTAGAGTTAAAGATTACTTTTACACTCAACCCTGCCTGAAATTAGAAAAGTGACCCTAATGTTGAGCCACAAAGTATCAGTTTGTAAACATCGTGGATTTATGCAACAAACAAAGAGTCAAATAATAATGGCAAGTGGAGACATGATCTCATTGTTGTAGTGATGATTTCATGTGACAGACTCGCCCACCATCTCACCTAGAGTCTGTCTCTATCACTGACTCCATCACACTCATGACTCTGTCATCCAAAACAAACATAACATCAAGGATAAGAAGGATATAAAGAGCTTTATTGTTTCTGGGGAAGCTCACTGGTGAAACCAGAAACTCATTCTGTGTATCATTCTATGAATAGAAACGAAAAACATTTCCAGTATATTAACATAAATAAGTTG
Source organism: Betta splendens (assembly GCF_900634795.4). Taxonomy (NCBI): domain Eukaryota; kingdom Metazoa; phylum Chordata; class Actinopteri; order Anabantiformes; family Osphronemidae; genus Betta; species Betta splendens. The sequence goes on along the minus strand of NC_040893.2, from coordinate 21,073,481 downwards.
ATTACTTACTAATTTGAGTGTAGTTTTTTTTCAACACTGAAGGTAAAAATGAACCGTTTTAACTCTGATGTGCACCTTTAATGATTCATGTCTATCTATGTGCTGTTATGTTACTTCATTGATCTATTTATTTTCAGCTGCTGGTTGAGCAGCTCACACACAGAAATATACAGAACCGTATACCGTATATATAAAGATAAGATACATAAAGATTAATGGTCTGTTTATTTATACCTGTTGTATTGACACAACTTCTTGACAGCTTGAAGTGTGTTATCAATACGGTTAAGCTTCAGTTTTTATCTATTTTCAGTAAAGTCCAATAGAAGCAGTTTGAGACCGAGTCAGCTGTGGCGTGATTCTCGCGAGATTCTGCGAGGTGATAAGTTGAAGAAACATGGCGGCGTCTAATTTGTTAAAGGTAAGAAGCACTTCAATATCTGCTGTTTTCTACGTTTCCGTGCGTATTTACACCATCCGCGTTGACGTGTCTCCACTTTTAGTACTTATGTGTCATTCCTAGATGTGATTTTACACACATGGGTACAAATAGTATACATATGTGGACAAAAACGAAGTTACAGTTGCCGCTGTCGTTGAAATCCGGTGTTGTGTCGGGGTCTGTTTTCCTAATGCACTTAATTGACCTGCCTCCAACAGAACCGGTCCTCAAACCGAACCTCCACCACTGCTCTCAACTGGTGTTTTGACATATGTCGGTAACGTGTGCCAGTAACCAAAACGAAGCCGTATGAAGCCCTTAACCCAACCCAGGAGAATCCGGGTTCTTCGGTACCGGGTCCACGGGTTGGAGGAGAATATAAACTCTGACACCAGACACATTTCTCAACGGAGCTCTCCGTTGTGGCTAACTGTTGCTAATCTGCTAGCTGGTCTTTTGTAATGATCAACCAGTCTGTGTCCACAAGGCCCGAACCCAGGCACCAGTATTAAAGCCTGGACCATCAGGTGCGTTCTAGAAATACAACGAACTACTAGTCACAAAAACAGATGCAGCTTTGACAGGGGACCCCCGTCCTGACCCTTGGCCCTGGTTCGTTCTTGCTCTGGGAGCTCCACAGATCTTCAGGTCCAAACACTGACCTGTAGTTGTTCCTGCTGTTCATCCAAGGGCAAAACACCTCTGGGTGTTTCCTTGATATTGAACCTAAAATAGGCTGTTACTTTGGAACATATCAACCTGACAAACTCAAATGAAACTCTGTTTACTACAACTGTAACCTTATTACAGGCCTGTGTAAAGCCTATGGAGTCATTCAGGTTCCTGGGCTCCGTCGTGTCTCAGGACCTAAAGCGGGTCCCACATTGACTCCATCGCATGGAATAATGACTCGGTTTTCCACAACAGTGATCAAGTCTGTTCTGTGGTCATCAATAATGGTCTGGTTTGGCTCAGCCACAAAATTGGACCTATCACATCAAGATCACTTCAGGGCATTGAAACCAAGGACTTAAGAATAAGAAAAAACCTTTAATAGTCCCGCAGTGGGGAAATTACCTCTCACAACAGCAGTACAGATGAGCAAGAATACAGGTACAGAACAGTTTGTGTTGGCACAGTACAAAGCAGTACAGTACAGTTAGTGTGAGTATGAGGTCATTGCAGGGTTATTGCACAGTAATGGGTATAAGATTTGTACCGGTAACAATATACATGATTGTTCACAGATTTACACAAATATTGTGCATATTTATGCCTTCCAGGCATAAATCTAGTTAATCTTAAACAGCTAACTGCTCCACCAATTTCTGTCAAACTGTACTAGCCCTCATGCACATTTGAATGCTCAGTCTGTTTTACAATCAAGTATTAAATTAATCTCCTTAATTTAGAATTATACCTTAAACCCCCCACAACTAGTGGTGGTTCCACAGATAAATATGTGTATATAAGTAGACAGTGATTTAGAGTCATTTATTAGAGATACTGTATCTCTGTGACCAGTGGATTAGCGGGGTACTCATTAGTTCTAATTAGCAAGATACTGGGGCTCCTAGTGTGTGTCCTTGACTTCCATTTAAATTGGAACTGTAAATGTCAGTCCTTCTGCTGCTAATCAAGATAAGAGTGGTGTTTGGAGGGAGATGGGTAGACAACAAGCCAGCACCAGGGACAGTACACGGAACCTGTGCCCCGGGGAGGCACAGCTTCCTAAAAGCTAAAAATTCAGTTGAGTTTATTAAATTCATCTATACATTATATCCCCACATGAATGAAATAGTGTTTATAAAGCTTGTTCCTTGATATGACTGAATATCCATTCAGTTAGTAAAACAATTATTATAGTCTCCAAAATTGATGTTTTGACATTTTGAAGTGACACATATAAAATGTTTTTATTAAATAGTTTTTCAGGTTTTAAAGTAGTCTGTCACTGTAGGTACAGTATATGTGTCGCCTTCATTTTCTTCCCATAACTCTCTGCCAGAACAAGGGGTCCCTGCAGTTTGAGGACAAGTGGGATCTGATGAGACCCATCGTTCTCAAGCTACTCAGACAGGAGGCCGTCACCAAACAACAGTGGTTCGACTTGTTCTCGTAAGGGATGCTCTGGCCCTTTTTCAGTCCACCTCATTTTAGAATGTGGTCCGCTGTAGCTACTTTTGAGCCTAAGCACAACAGTCTGCTGCAGTTTTCATTAGCAGATTTTCAGCACTACCTGAAAGTTGAAAATTATTTCAGCAACCACTGACTAAAGTCTCTGGGATTTTTCCTCCTTTTATCCAGATTTGGAGCTTTTTTCAGTGGTGCAGATTGTGGTATTAGGTAAATGAGTGTTCTCTGAAAACATGTGGGGTAATAAAGTGAAAGGAGGAAGGAGAGGAGCAGCATAGAGTAGATCTTAAAAGTTAAAAAGGAGCTTGGTGCTTCAGAGCACACTTCTGTGCGTACTGTAAGGAGTGAAGGCAGTGAAGGTGTTTCTGTGACGCTGATCTACAATCGCGTTTCGTTTTTATCCTGCTCCCCAGAGTCTTGGTGCTTTAGCTCAGTGAGCTTCTGCTTTAATTACGTTTCTACAAAATGTTGCAGTAGCTGCTGAAATGCATTTGTTGCTTGGCAACACAGGCTTTTAAAATTTCTGTTGGGAGGCACCAGAAGCTCCCAGCTCCTTGATGTTCTTGGCAGCAAAGCCTGCATGGACAGATGTGCATGGACATGTATTAATGGTTTTGTTTGTTACCCAGAGACGTCCATGCTGTGTGTTTATGGGATGATAAAGGACCAGCCAAGATCCATCAAGCCCTCAAAGAAGACATCCTAGATTTTATCAAACAAGCACAGGCTGTAAGTGAGCATTAGTGGGTTTAATGCTTCTGGTATCAGTTCCAGACCAAGTTTATATGATGCTGATCTCACATCACGCCTTTAACGCGAAGTATGTAACAGTCGTATCTGGCCTGAAGGTGATGCTGTCAGACTGTTATAGGGCTTTAGTAGGACAGAATGAAAGCAGCAGATTCTTCTTCTTATTTTTTGGGATGAGATGATACATTTGTAAAACCGAATTCTGCATTAAGATCTGAACTTTTCAGTCAAATTAGATGGAGGAAGACAGTTTAATGGCTCGTACTTGGAAATACTTAAATAACTGTCTCTGTGATCACAAGGGGTAGTTAAAGGTTTCAGCAGTTCATTTGCATCCTTTGCTCCCAGCGGGTGCTGAGCCATCAGGATGACACAGCACTGCTCAAAGCCTACATTGTGGAGTGGAGGAAGTTCTTCACCCAGTGTGACATTCTACCCAAACCTTTCTGTCAGCTGGAGATCACGCTGATGGGCAAACAGGGTAGCAACAAGAAATCCAACGTGGAGGACAGCATCGTTCGCAAGGTGAGAGGGTCAGAGGAACAGCTGGAAGTGAGGAAGGGAATCATCTGGGTTTGCTCAAACTAATTTTGTAATACAGAATATTGAGCTTTGATTATGCAATGTTTTAAGTGGTTTAAGAAGATTTCTTAATTTCTTTCAGCTGATGCTGGACACATGGAATGAGTCAATCTTTTCCAATATTAAGAGCCGCCTGCAGGACAGCGCCATGAAACTGGTGCACGCTGAAAGGCTGGGGGAGGCCTTTGACTCCCAGCTCGTCATAGGAGTGCGAGAGTCATACGGTAAGACAGAAATAATATGACGACAAAACCTAGCAGCACCAACAGAAACATGATAGTTATTTCAAATTTGTCTCATTACGTCACATCAATCACAAGTTACACACCTGACATTTCAAATTTTAGTTTTGCAAATCCAAATTCAGGACCCGATTACAAGAACTTACTTCAACTTAAGCTCTAAAATAAATCCAACTGTGACGAACTGAAACCTAGGATGTCAATCACTCTGCCACCAGTGAACCTGTGTTCAAACCCAGAGGACAAGCTGCAGATCTACAGGGATAACTTTGAGAAAGCCTACCTGGACTCCACAGAGCGGTTCTACAGAACACAGGCGCCGTCCTACCTGCAACAGAACGGCGTCCAGAACTACATGAAATATGTGAGTCATTAGTAGCACAGAATGATTTAATGAAGGTTTCCTTCTGCATTACGTTTAAGAAGCTGCAGAAATTTCTTCCAATATTGGCAGAAACACAGACTAAGCAACTGAACTCTGAAGCTGTTGGTGCTGTTTTATCTGCAGGCAGACGCAAAGCTGAGGGAAGAAGAGAAGAGAGCCCTTCGATATTTGGAGACACGGCGTGAATGTAATTCTGTTCAGGCAGTATGTGACATCCTGGAAGATTTAATGCGTGTCCACAGTCAGGATCCGTGTTTTTAAGCAGCACCTTTCTCCTGAATCATTTCACAGAGCTTTGTTGTGACGTATCTAATCTCTGTTTCCTGTGTGTTCTGACAGCTTATGGAATGTTGTGTGAATGCTCTGGTGACCTCGTTCAAAGAGACCATACTGGCTGAATGTCCAGGGATGATCAAGCGCAATGAGACAGAGAGTAAGTCTGGCTTCATGTAGTGAACCCAGTTTGACATTCAGGACTCCTCTGATGGTTGATCAGTTCCTGCCTGTAGATCCTGGGGTGATTTTATGGAAAGTTTGTCAATCCTGTAGATACTCTACTTATTATAAACCCTTTGTTTCTTCCTCCCTGATTCACAACTAAAGTGGCCTCTTGGCATTTTCTGTAGGTGCTCATTCTACAGTTGTAGCAGCATTTTGGTGCCTCTACAGATGTTCAGTGTTCTGTTCTTCTCTCTGGTGCAGAGCTGCACCTGATGTTCTCCCTCATGGACAAGGTTCCCAGTGGGATCGAACCTATGCTTAAAGACCTTGAAGAACATATCATCAATGCTGGACTAGCAGACATGGTGGCTGCTGCTGAGACTATCACTTCTGTACGTCAACCTGCACTAACTTCTTCTCTTTCACTGCATTTTGAATGCAACCATGCTTTGATGTGTTGTTTGCAGAGGAAGTAGCTGGTTCAAGAGTTTAGCAAGCAGCCGAGGACAGAGTAAAGAACAATATTGTATTTATTATTGGAGAGTGCGTCTGTGTGTGTGTGCAGGACTCGGAGAAGTACGTGGAGCAGTTGTTGACGCTGTTCAATCGTTTCAGTAAACTGGTCAAAGAGGCTTTTCAGGATGACCCTCGTTTCCTCACAGCCAGAGACAAGGTCTGTGTCATGCTTATAGCACGTAGCTTTAATGCATTCTGCTGCTGAAGAAACCTCAGTCTTCACATAAAACGCTTCCTACAGGTCGTAGCAGACCACATGCTCTACTATCTACTGACAATTGGTTGTAAATGATTTCTGTCCCCTGGTGTCCAGGCCTACAAAGCTGTTGTCAACGATGCCACAATCTTCAAACTGGAGCTGCCTATGAAACAGAAAGGGTTGGTCTCAGTCGTGTCCTTGTGCAGCAGACGTGGATTCATCCAGTGTTAATCTGTTTAAACAGTGTATTTGTTATTGTGTGTTTCTATGTCTAATCAGTGTGGGGATGAAGACCCAGCCTGAGTCAAAGTGTCCTGAGCTGCTTGCAAATTACTGTGACATGCTGCTGAGGAAAACCCCTCTCAGCAAGAAACTCACCTCAGAAGAAATTGAGCTGAAGCTCAAGGAAGTGGTGAGCTTCAGTCCTGTTAGCTGGACTTCACTGAACAAGATCCGCTTGGCTTTAGCTGCTCAGCTCATCTTCTCTCGTTGCAGCTCCTGGTGTTGAAGTACGTCCAGAACAAAGATGTGTTCATGCGTTACCACAAAGCTCACCTGACAAGACGTCTCATTCTGGACATTTCAGCAGATAGCGAGATTGAAGAGAATATGGTGGAGTGGCTGAGGGTGAGTCACAGGAGGCTTTACTGTCGTTTAGGCCTAATGACCCAAAAAGGTTTGTACAGAAAGTCTTGCAGGAGATTTGTCCTTTTAGAAGTTGCTGCTCTACAAGACATCAAAGTGGTAAATATAACGTTTGAAATGAGTGAACGTGGTCAGCTCACTGTGTGTTGGCAGGAAGTCGGGATGCCCGCTGATTACGTCAACAAGTTGGCCAGAATGTTCCAGGACATCAAGGTCTCAGAGGACCTGAATCAGGTCTTCAAAGAGATGCATAAACACAACAAGCTGGCACTACCAGGTAACACCCCCCCCCCCCCCCCCCCCCTCGAATAATAAGGGTAATAAGATCACGACTTAGGCTATGGTACATCTCAAGGCAGTATTTCAGCTGGGTTCTCTGCTCTCCTCCAGCGGATAGTGTGAACATCAAGATCCTGAACGCTGGAGCTTGGTCGCGGAGCAGTGAAAAGGTTTTTGTCTCGTTGCCCACGGAGCTGGAAGACCTGATTCCTGAGGTGGAAGACTTCTACAAGAGGAATCACAGCGGTCGCAAACTACACTGGCATCACCTCATGTCCAACGGCATTGTGAGTGCGCCGAGGTTTCTTTCCTTACAGACCTTTTCGCTCTTACTTTTCCTTTTCTTGTCACTTCTGCTTGGTTTTCCTCTGCTCTGCTCAGATCACATTTAAAAACGAGGTGGGTCAGTACGACCTGGAGGTGACGACCTTCCAGCTGGCTGTGTTGTTCGCTTGGAACCAGAGACCCAGGGAGAGAATCAGCTTTGAGAACCTCAAACTGGCCACAGAGCTTCCAGATGCAGAGCTGCGCCGAACACTCTGGGTCAGACCACAGACACAGTTAAATGTTTGATTATGGACTGTGACATAGATCCTGGTGATGTTAGCGTTCCTATAACGGTCTGTCCTTTCGCAGTCTCTGGTTGCCTTCCCTAAGCTAAAGAGACAGGTACTGTCATACGAGCCTCCAGTTAGTTCTCCCAAAGACTTCACAGACAGCACGCTCTTCTACGTCAACCAGGAGTTCTCTCTCATGTATGTGACCTTGTTTATGGAAATGACTCTCATCATAAATGCTGAACATCGCATTAAAATTTGTTGTTGATATCTCCCGTTTTTTTTTTTTCTTGTTTCAGCAAAAACGCCAAAGTCCAGAAGCGAGGGAAGATCAATCTGATTGGTCGGCTCCAGCTGACCACAGAGCGCATGCGAGAGGAGGAGAACGAAGGAATCGTTCAGCTCAGGATACTCAGAACTCAGGTAAAACACGGCACTGCATAGTCTCTTTGATCGCACTTTGTTTCCAAAGTTCTGCACCTTGACCTGTTTTAATGGCAAACTAATTGCTTTCAGTCATGGGACTTGACTTGGGTTGTGGCGTGTGAAGCTTTTCTCTCTTACTTCTGATACTGTATAGTTGGCTGCATGTCCTTTTGAAACATGATGAACCAACAGCATGTCTGTAGCCAGTTCATAGAGTATGTCAAAGTTTGCTTTTACTCTCATTCAGGAGGCAATCATTCAAATCATGAAGATGAGGAAGAGGATTAGCAATGCCCAGCTGCAGACGGAGCTTGTGGAGATCCTGAAGAACATGTTTTTGCCTCAGAAGAAGATGATTAAGGAGCAGATTGAGTGGCTTATCGAACACAAGTACATCAAAAGGGATGAGGCAGACATCAACACCTTCATCTACATGGCCTAGGCAGCGTCCAGGGCTGTCCTTGTGCTGTTTTTTTACTCCTGTCTTGCGATCGGCGCTTTAAACACCTGCGAGAGGAAGACGAACAAGGAACAAAGGACAAAGGTTTGACGGAATGCAGCGAGGTGATACGTAGGGACAGTGGAAGAGGAGCCTGGCCAGCACACGTGTGGATATTTGTTTGTGCCTGTCAGATGCCAGTGTGTTACGAGTGTCAGTGGGCTGTGTGTGTCTCTGCTGCCCTCTAATGCCGCATCAGACAAGTGGGACAACAGTGTGCTCTGTCTGCGTCAGCGTAGGACAGAAAAATAGTGACATACTAAATGAAATACTTCCTGCCTTACCCTCATCAGCAATGGACCAGAGCAAAAGAGGGAAAGCAGGGGACACGTGTACCAAGGTGACATCAATTTTTGCTTTCACCTGCCATAGCTGCCGTTCTAGTGGCGGCCATTTGCTTCCCTCTTGTTCTCCGTTGTTCTGATTTTACAGAGGGAATGTGAAAAGCTGCTGAAGACAAGGAGACACGGATGGAGTGACTGTTTCAAACTACCGAGGAGTATTTGTGCCAAAATGCGAGTGTGTGTGCGTGTTTGGGCTGTGGAAGCATGGTGTGTGTCTAGTCATTCAGATGTGTGTGTATGTGCACTTTCAACAGCATGCTGCTCTATGATTTATTTTTTCCGTCCAGCAGAGGATCAGTTATACTTTGTTGGAAAATGAAGATCAGCAACCAGTTAAATGCTGATTCTTCTGAATGGCGAAGTTGATCAGGATATTGGTGAAGACCTTGTGACCTGTTCTTGGACAATTATCATACTGCAAACTATTTATTTGGTGTGTTAAAACCTTTGCTCTGAACAATGTGCGAATAAATATTAAAAGAATCCATGAAGAGAGACTTAAAATGTGACTTGTACTTTTTGTAGTAAAATTGTTGCAGAAAGCTGAAGCTCCTGAAGTTTACCTCGGGTCACATATAAAGAGCCTCAGGAAAACAAGTCAAATGCTTTCATTAATGGGTAGAATGAATGAGCTGCTGGGTTCATAGTGGTGTTTTTTCAACCTTCACATCTCTCAGTCCGACCACTGACTGGTCCACAGACATGGAGCAGAGACACGATAAGTGTTCACCAAAGTTCTAAATTATTTTATATTTACGATAAATACCAGCTATTCGACCGTTTTGATCTTTACAATGTATCTAAAAAGGTCACAGAAACGGGCGGATGCTCACACCTGAACAGCACGTCCAGATATCGATGCACAGGATGGAGCAGAGTTGCACCGGGCCAGTGTCTGATGCTGGCAGCAGCCTCCCACAGGGGAACAGCTGGAAGCCGTGGTGAGCTGGATGGCACCGGAGGACAGAGTCATGCAGGTGCAGGTTGTGTGAAGTCAAACTCTGTCAGGGGGCAGGACTGTTCCACTAGCATCACGGACCAGATTGTTGTAACTGCGTTATCCCCGCCTCCTCCTGAGATCAGCTCTCCTAGTTCACTCCAGCATTTCATCATTCACAGTGTTGTGCGATTTCAAAATGAACGCACCCATAAATGCATATATTACAGCGTTTAACCACTGTGCTATAGAATTAAAGTATGTGCGTTTGCACTTTAGTGTCCAGTTCTGTGCCAAAAAAAGCAACTCTCCTTTAAAGAAACAAGGCGTTCTGCTTTGGGGCTTGGTTGGGGTGGTCGGTCCATTTGGTTGTTCTCCTCTCCGGGTTCACTGTTAAATACCCCTCATTATGGCGTTGTTTTGTGATCTAGCCTTGTCAAAGCAAGGTCTCTTCAGTAAAACTCCCGTCTCGGTGAGGTTCCATTCGATGGACCCCCCACGAAGAGGTGGTACGATCCACTCCCCGGAAACGCTAGCGACGCTAGAACCCCCGGCGTCAGGGAAGCAGGTTGAGCTGTCAGCTACGGTGTGGGGCAACTGAACAAGTAGGTGTTGGGAGTCATTTAGTCATTAAGCTTTCGCGTGATGCTGGTTATTGAGACTTACAACTTAATAACACAGTGTTTTAATTGGGTACATTAGGGGTTGCTGCGCCGTATGTTATGTAGTCAGCTAACGTTAGCAGCGTAGCACCGACAGCTAGCAAACAAAAGAAGCGTCTCAGGGCTAGAGGCTGTTCTTACAACAGCAACAACGACAATAATAACGTGCCAGTCCTCTTTGTTAAAGCCTCCGTCGTTACTTACTGAAATTAAAAAGGGACCCGGGGTCATAATGTGCCGTAGTAGGCGTAATAAACCTGTTACCGCGTTTAGCTGCGATCAGCGGCAACGTCGTCAGATTCTTTAGGGGAAGACTGCACATTGTCTAAGCATCATATAATATGTCTATTATTATGTGAAAGGGCACTTCATAAACATGATGTCGTTAATGACCATGTGCAATCCTTCTAAACTGAGTGTGTTTATAGGAACATCTGTGTCCCGTCCCAGCAGCACCTTAGAAACACCGCCCAAGCTCTAAGTAGTTCTAACGGACACAGATGAATCTGCTGTGACAGACGCTTCTACTGGGATGTTTTTACCTGAGGGTTTGATTGTTTTTTCCAGGATCTCTTGTATCTGAATGGAAAAGGCAACTGGAGACACACGGGTAAGACCTGTATCCTGTACATTCTAGCCCTAACTGGGATCACAAACATGAGCATGTTTTATATTGCCACTCCTATCTTTGTCCTTATTTTATTTGCACATGTAGTGCAGGCAATGAAGCCCGTAAAAGGTTCAGGAATGCCTGTGAAGAGGAAGAGGAAGCTCCCTGGTGCAGATGACCACGAGAGTGCGTGTAAAATTACCAGGTACACAAACATGTTCTGCTTTGAGCTGCGTGGTGGTTCAGGCTTTGGCCCGTTCAGCGTTTTGAAATGTTCTTGGCTTAGACACAGAAAGCCAAGTTGTTTCTAGTGGATGAGCCAACACCTTTTGCTTGTGAGTGGGTGGATGAGAGGTCAGCCTTTTTTCCGTAAGTGCGGGTCGGTGCTCAATGTGCTCAATCGTTTTGAGTGCTGATGTGTAACATGTTAATCCAAGTTCTAGTGAGTTACAGGCTGTTTGTTGGAGTGGACAGACTCTGGCTGAACTGTGCTGTGGTCTTGGAGAGAGATGGGCTGATTTGTCTTTATTAATTCAATTCAATTCAATTTCATTTATATAGCGCCAAATCACAACAAAGTTATTTCAAGGCACCTTACAAAGTAAGGTTTAAAACCTCACACAACTAAACCCAACAAATCCCACATACAGCAAGCATTTAATTTGACAGCAACAGTGGAGAGGAAAAACTCCCTCTCTAACGAGGAAGAAACCTCCAGCAGAACCAGACTGGATGTGGGCGGCCATCTGCCTCGACCGGTTGGGGTGAGAGGATAGAGAGAAAGAAAAGCACAGCAACAACAACAAGAAACAACAAGCAACAACAGAGCACAGGCAGGATGGTTGGACCAGGGACTGGATACAGGCAGGATGGTTGGATCCACAGCTGCCCATCACAGAGACCAAACTTTGAGTCCTATGATACCTGTAGGTGAGGATAGAGTAGAGTAGAGTAGAGTAGAGTAGAGTAGAGTAGAGTAGAGTAGAGTAGAGTAGAGAGAGAGAGACAAGGTTAGTTAAACATGGGACAATGATGGGAGGTTATTGGACAGAAGAGGTAGAAGGAAACAGAGGAGCTCAGTGTATAAATTAAGTCCCCCAGCAGTCTATGTCTATTGCAGCTTAACTAAGAGATGGTTCCTGTGACTAACAATCATTGCCAGTGACCTGAACCATCTCTAACTATAAGCTTTATCAAAAAGGAAGGTTTTAAGCCTAATTTTAAAGGTGGGGGGTGTATCAGCTTCTCGAACCTGAAGAGGGAGCTGGTTCCAGAGGAGAGAGCTTGGTAGCTAAAAGCTCTGCCCCTGTTCTACATTTAAACACTCTAGGAACCACAAGTAGCCCAGCACTCTGAGAACGAAGTGTTCTGCTGGGAGCATAAGGAACTATGAGGTCTTTAAGATAAGAAGGAGCTTTATCATTGAGTACTTTGTAGATGAGTAGGAGAATTTTAAATTCTAATCCCGATTCTATGTTCTAGTGTCTGTAATAGAATGTTATGATCAATTGTATCAAATGCAGCACTAAGATCTAACAGGACAAGGACAGAAACTAGACCATTGTCCGAAGCTAATAAAAGATCATTAGTGACTCTAACCAGAGCTGTTTCTGTGCTATGATGTTTTCTAAATCCTGACTGAAAATCTTCGTACAGGTTATTCCCACCCAGGTGGTCAGATAATTGTTTAGCCACAATTTTTTCCAGAATCTTGGAAATAAAGGGTAAATTTGAAATGGGCCTATAGTTGGCTAGTTGTCCAGGGTCAAGGGTTGTTTTTTTCAATAGAGGTTTGACCACAGCCACCTTAAAAGCCTGTGGTACATAGCCTAGTTGTAAAGATTGGTTGATTTGATTTAATATGGATGAGCTGATTAAAGGTAGAACTTCTTTGAGTCATCTGGTTGGGATTGGACCTAAAAGACAAGTGGACGACTTGGAAGAGTTGATTATTGAGGTTAACTCCATATGAGTTATGGGGAAGAAGCTGTCTAGGTAAGACAGGATTTAATAAATTTAAAGTTGATGGATCTAGACAGTGCTTTCTGTCATTTGGAAGAAGTCGCTGCTGAATGTTTTTTCTAATGATGATAATTTTATTAGTAAAGTAGTTCATAAAGTCATTGCTGCTGAGATTTAAGGGGATAGTAGGCTCAATACAGCTATGACTCTTTGTCAGCCTGGCTACAGTGCTGAAAAGAAACCTGGGGTTGTATTTGTTTTCCTCAATTAGGGAGGAATAATATGTTTTTCTAGCAGCACAAAGTGTTTTTTTATATTTCATTAGACTGTGCTTCCATGCAATGCAGTTTACATTTATTTTGTTGGAACGCCACTGTCTTTCTAGTTGTCTAGTCCTTTGCTTTAGGCTGTGGATCTCTGAGTTATACCACTGAGCTAACCTCCTCTGATTCACTGTCTTCTTCTTCAGAGGAGCCACTGTGTCTAACATTGTACGTAGAGAAGCTGCAGCATCATCTACAAGACAGTCAACCTGTTCATAAGGATTAAGGTGACTGTTCTCTGTGTATCTACAAGACATTGAGGCAAAAGATGATGGAATCATCTGCTTGAATCTGGCAACAGAGTTGTCAGATAAACATCTGCTATATGTGCTAAATTCAAAAGTTAATAAGAAATGGTCAGATAACAGAGAGTTTTGGGGAAGAACCATTAAATTATCAATTTCAACCCCAAATGTCAGGACAAGATCGAGGGTGTGGTTAAAACGATGAGTGGGTTCATTTACCTGCTGTGTAAAACCAATAGTGTCTATTAAGGAGTTAAAAGCAGTGCTGAGACAGTTGCTGTCAACATCTACATGAATGTTAAAGTCTCCCACTACAATGACTTTATCTGTGCTAAGAACTAAGTCAGATAAGAATTCAGAGAATTCAGTTAAGAACTCTGAATATGGAGCAGGAGGACGGTAAACAATACAAAACACAACTGGTTTCTGAGTTTCAGAGTCTGGGTGAGAAAGGCTCAGAGTGAGGCTCTCAAATGAGTTATAAATATGTTTAGGTTTAGGAGTAATTAATAAATCTGATTTATAAACTGCTGCTACTCCTCCACCTCTACCTGTACTTCTTGGAACATGATAGTTGATGTGACTCATTGGAGTCGACTCATTTAAAGTAACATATTCATCCTGCTGCAGCCAGGTTTCAGTGAGACAGAACAGATCTATGTGATGGTCACTTATCAAGTCATTTATTAAAAAGGATTTAGATGAGAGAGATCTGATATTTAATAAACCACACTTCATTAGCTTACTATTACTTTGTTCCGTAAGAGGAACTGTTTTGATGTTTATTAAATTCTGGTAAGTCACTCCTCTTTGATTTGTTTGTGACTTGTATAGTTTAGGTGGTCGGGAAGCAGACACAGTCTCTATGCGATAACTAAGACTAAGAGTGGGTCGCGGCTGTAGAGAACATGCAGAGAGGCGTGTAAGACTGCGACTCTGCGTCCTGGGCTCCACTCTGAGTTGTCAAGCAGTGGGGGGACTAAGCAACATGGCCATGTTACTAGAGAGCAGAGAGGCTCCGTTCAACGTGGGATGGACGCCATCTCTTCTAATCAGCCCAGGTTTTCCCCAAAAAGTGCTCCAATTAGCCACAAAGCCCACATCGTTTGCAGGACACCATCCAGACAACCAGCGGTGGAGCGATGACAGCCGGCTATACATGTCATCGCTGGTCACATTGGGGAGGGGTCCAGAGAAAACTACGGAGTCCGACATTGTTTTGGCGAACGAACACACCGACTCAATGTTAGTTTTAGTGACTTCCGATTGGCGTAACCGGGCGTCATTAGCTCCTGCGTGTATTACGATCTTAGCGTACTTACGCTTATCCTTAGACAGGAGCTTAAGATAAGACTCAATGTCGCCCGCTCTGGCCCCAGGCAAACACTTAACTATGACCGCTGGATTCTCTAACTTCACGTTTCGGACTATGGAGTCACCGATGATCAGAGAGGAAAAGGGGGAAGCCATAGCAGGAAAGTAAGCTAGGAGCTACGCTAGCGGAGAAAACACTTAGATAACAGTGTAAATTAGCAGGACGTTTAATGAAAGGAAAGGATGCTTGAGTGTTACAAGCTTGTTTTGCAACTTTTAGCAGTCGCTATCAGATATAAAACGATAATATTTAGAAAAGAGCGGAAAGTAACGCTGTACACACACAGCGGCGGCAAACCTCAGTAACCGGAAGTGACGCGTTACGCTAACCGCCAGTCAGCCAACCACCGAGCACCGAACAGAGCGGTGCTCGGTGTGTCTTATTAACTGACTTTGTTTGCAGTTTCACTCGACCTCAGGTTCGTGATGCGAGGCCCATCAGTGCTGGGAAACTGTTCTCCAGTAAGAAGTGCCTGGCCTGGTTTCACAAGTATGCTGGCCCTGACGCGCTGGTCGGTCCAGAAGCCATGGAGAAGTTCTGTGAAGACATTGGAGTGGAGCCAGAGAACGTGAGTGCTTCCAGTTCCTTTAAGTCACAGAAGCCTGGTGAGGAACTTTTAGGATTTAAATGTTTTTGTCTTTCTTGCAGATCATCATGTTAGTCTTAGCCTGGCACCTTAAAGCTGCCAATATGGGTTTCTTCACCAAAGAGGAGTGGCTCAGGGGAATGACCATACTACAGTAAGGAATCTAGTTATTTTACCGTTGAGACGAGTTTGAGCACAATCATCTGTGGTCCACTGTTTCCTCCTTGTGTCCAGTAAATCAGCATATGTGGAACTTTCCTCTGTCACTTTGTTAATGAACTACTTTAACCTACTGACCTGCAGGTGTGACTGCACAGAGAGGTTACAGAGCAAACTGGATTACATGTGCAGTGAGCTCAGCGACGCTGCCATCTTCAAAAACATCTACAGATATGCCTTCGACTTCGCCAGAGTGAGTCTATTTTTAATACAGGGGAGCTTGCACTTCTCACTTGTTACTCCCCCCACACACATAGAGACACACATAAATGTGTGAACCTGCCGATCGTGGTGAGCCAGAAAAAGACTGAACAAGCCGGTGAGGAAGGCCAGCTCTGTCCACTGGACTCTGGAGGAGGTGGGTGAGAGGAGGACGTTGGCCAAGCTGACATCCATCATGGACAGTTCTGCTCACCCACTGCACCAGACTGTGGGAGCTCTGAGCAGCTCCTTCAGTGGCAGACTGATCCACTCACAGTGTGGGGCGGATCAGCTACTGCAGGTCCTTCATCCCCACCGCTGTCAGACTGTACAATGTAGAGGTCTGATGGGCTCAAATCTGCACAGTTGTTTGGTCACTTTATCTTGGACACTTTAGTACTGTACTGTATTTGTGAGCTGGAGATCTGTTCTTCTTAAATGCTACATGTTTTCCTTATCCTGCAAAAATTTAAGTACGGTACATGCCTGAACTGTAAAAATGTAAATACTGTGCATCTTATGTTCTAATTTTGCACATTTTTTTTATTCTGCTGTTCTCCTGTGGCTGCTCCAGCAACTGAATTTCCCCACTGTGGGATGAATAAAGTTTATCTGTCTGTCCGTTCGTCCTACTTTCAGGATATGTGCTCATCTCAAATAGACTCATCCAGTGTTCGTTTGAGACTGGACCAAGTTGTCTTGGGCCTCCTCAAACAAAACACATTTAATGGGGAAAACCAAGCAAAGTTTATTTCAGCTGGACTAAACAGGTCAGGATAGAAAATGTCCTTAATTCAATCTTTATCCTAACTTTACCGTATGTAATTTTGCAGCAGTTCCCTAGCTAATTAGATTTCCTCCAGGAATAGAACAAATGTGTTGCCCTCTTCTTTCATAATTTAGATTGAATTTATAGCTGAGCAGTAGTCCAGCATTATCTCACCTACCACTTGCTGGGTTTGTCTGTGTGTGCTCAGGATAAGGACCAGAGGAGTTTGGACATGGACACGGCTAAATCAATGCTGGCCTTGCTGCTGGGCAGAACGTGGCCTCTCTTCCCAGTGTTTCATGAGTTTCTGGAGGTAAATCTATTTGTTCTTGTTTAGATGAGCCACAGACGAGGTTTCTTTTTCCTCACTACCACTCTGTCTTCTGTCTCATACAGCAGTCCAAGTACAAGGGCATAAACAAGGACCAGTGGTATAATGTTTTGGAGTTCAGCAGGACCATCAACACAGACCTCAGTAACTATGATGAAGATGGAGCCTGTAAGTGTAACAAGTCACTACTGTAGTTAGGGTAGGAGACTACGGGTAGTTCGTGCGGTGTTGAATCTTAATTGGAGCCACAAAGTTGCTGTGTGTAGTTGTCCAGTCAGTGGCCTTGTTGTCTGTGCAGATTCATCCCAGGTGAAGATCACTAGTCGGTCTCTGTTTGGCCATCGTAACATAGCAGGGTTCCCAGTTTAGTAACTATACATGAAAGTCATTACTGAGTCCTGGTAGCGCCGTATTGAAGGCACTGGCCTGGGAGGCAGAACATCCCTGGTTCAATCTGCGTCACCAGGTGTGTCCTTGAGTAAGACACTCACTACCCCATGGTTTGTTACATTAGTTGTAATCGTCATAGACTGTTCTATTATTTTGTTTTAGTTTCTTTGTGACAGGAGCTTAAAAGTGGTAGCAGAGTTTTTATGCTGTTTCTTTAGTTCCTTTTAATATGTTTGAGCTGAGAATGGCATGTTACAATGTTATCCTTAATCTGCATTTTCCATTATAAGCAGCAGGTGGACTCACATTAATTTGTAATTTTAGTGTGTAGTTGCTGTCATCTATGACAGAACTGTTGCTTCTGCAGGGCCAGTGCTGCTGGACGAGTTTGTGGAGTGGCGGAAAGCTTGGTCAGCATCGTAGCAGATGTCATTAAGCCAAAAATGAGAAACACAGGAGTCGCCTGTTTATCACTCAAGCAAAAAGAAAACTGTGATTTAAGACCACGTCAACCAACACAAACTACGACATCAGGGCCGTTGTGGTGTCGCATCTCATCAGATCGCTGGCCTTTCGCGCACTAATTAGACGTTTTATAGTGTTAATTCAGAGAACGGATCACAAACCAAGTGGAGGACTGAAAGAAGAGCTCTGGACTTGTTTTCTTGATACAGCAATTATTTTTGTTCTCATTTTGTGTCTTGTTTATAGATGTTTTCACATAAATAAAACCAAACTGGAAACATAAGAAGCAGCTTTAGTAGATTTACTGGTTTTGACGAGGTTTGTGTGTGGGGTCAAAGGCTCCATCCTCAAGGTTGTACAGCATCTGTCACATCATGGCTGCTGTCCTGAGAAATGGAAAAAAAGGACAGAAGCATGAGTTGACAGAGTGAAACCAGGGTGATGCTTTTCACAAGCAGTCAAACGAAGGTCCGCGGACCTGCTGTCCATGTGGAAGCGTGTCCCCTCCTCTCCTCCCGCCTCCTGTGTAGCGGCGGCCATGATGGCGCTGAGCCGCGTCAGAGAGCGGGTCCTCTGCCTGGGCCGGGGGGTGGGGGCCGGCTCGTGCAGGGTTTCTGGGAGGTGGCAGTACCTCTGGCCGTCCTCGTCGTACTGGTACAGGCGGATGATGCGACAGCGCCGAGCCGGGAGCGACGCTTCTCTGATGCTGCCGTCCTGTGACTCACTGTCTCCTGATTCAGTAACTGGCTGTTGAGAATCTTCTGCTGTCTTTGTTGTTTCTGCATGGTCTGTCTTTTTCTCCTTCTCAATTCCTCTGTCCTCGTTGCTCTTATTATCCTCCTGGCTCTGGCCTCCATCTTTCTCCTTTGTGCTTTCTCTGTACTCTGTTTCATTGGGATTCTCTGTGCCTTCTCTTTGCTCTTCTTCACACGGTTTCTTATTTCCCTCCACACTCTTGCCTGCCTCTTCCTCCTCTGTTTTTCTCTCCTCTTCTTTCTTGTGCCTGAAACTTCTCTGGGGTTTGATGGGTGGAGATGATGTATCTGTGCTTGAGCTTTCGTTCTGCAGGTTTCCCATCTCAAAGCCCTGGGATGTGAACGATAACTCCACCACGTTGGTTTGTTGGTGTGATGATTGAAGCCTCTTGGTGACAAATTCTAAAAATCTGAGAAAAAATGAACAAGGGCAAGATTGTTACCATTTATCCACTGACTTTTTTTAGAGCATCCTGTTATTAAAAGAGGTTTAAATAACTGCAAAAAATGTGAAGGTGGCTGTTACCAGCAGGACAATGATCCACACCAGAATTCAATTCAATTCAATTTTATTCATATAGCGGCAAATCACAACAAAGTTATCTCAAGGCACTTTACAAAGTAAGGTTAAAGACCTCATACAACTAAACCCAACAAATGTAAAATGGAGGATAGAATTTAAAATTCTCCTACTCGCCTACAAAGTACTCAATGATAAAGCTCCTTATCTTATCTCATAGTTCCTTATGCTCCCAGCAGAACACTTCGTTCTCAGAGCGCTGGGCTACTTGTGGTTTCTAGAGTGTTTAAATGTAGAACGGGGGGCAGAGCTTTTAGCTCCAAGCTCCTCTCCTCTGGAACCAGCTCCCTCTTTAGGTTTGAGAAGCTGACACACTCTCCACCTTTAAGATCAGGCTTAAAACCTTCCTCTTTGATAAAGCTTATATATACACTGAGCTCCTCTGTTTCCTTCTACCTCCTCTGTCCAATAACCTCCCATCATTGTCCCATGTTTAACTAACTTTGTCTCTTTCTCTCCAGTAGTTGTGCTTCTCTCCTCTCTCTCTCTCTCTCTCTCTCTCTCTCTCTCTCTCTCTCTCGCTCTCCCCCACCCTACCCTACAGATATCATTGGACTCAAAGTTTGGTGTCTGTGATGGGCAGCTGCGGATCCAACCATCCTGCCTGTGCTCTGTTGTTGCTTGTTGTTGTTGCTGTGCTTTTCTCTCTCTCTATCCTCTCACCCCAACCGGCCGAGGCAGATGGCCGCCCACATCCAGTCTGGTTCTGCTGGAGGTTTCTTCCTCGTTAGAGAGGGAGTTTTTCCTCTCCACTGTTGCTGTCAAATTAAATGCTTGCTGTATGTGGGATTTGTTGGGTTTAGTTGTGTGAGGTTTTAAACCTTACTTTGTAAAGTGCCTTGAGATAAGCTTGTTGTGATTTGGCGCTATATAAATAAAATTGAATTGAATTGAACAAATCCGGCAAAAAATTGTCCACTTGCAACCATCATCCAAATGTGAAGAAGCTAAACTCACCTGAGGATGAGAGTCCTGGACAAAGCTCCCATGCTGAAGCCAAACACAAACATCAGCAGCACACATGCTGTCACTGCTCCTGCAAACGCCTCATGTGAAACATCTTTCTGCTTCTCAAATACTATGTCCCAGCTGAACCTGGTGGAAGACAGGCTTTGCTGACAGTCACCAAGTATTTGGCTCAGGTGGTGGTGGTGGCTAACATGCAGCTCGTATGGCCATAGAACAGCTCCCTTTGCGTCCTGCAGGAGGCAGTAGTACATGCCACTGTGGACAGTGCTGCTGTTGGGGATCACCAGGCTCCCGTCAGGGCGCATGAACACAGGGCCCAGTGGGAAACTGGAGCTCAGGAGCTCTCCAAAGGGGGTGTGCCAGTACTGGACCTCTCCTGCACATGACACAAGCAGCAGGTCTGTTGGTCAGTTATCACACCCAAAACGCCTCAAATAAAAACTTAGACACTGAAATATTACAACCTGCTAAATGTAGGATTAAGGGCTGAGCTGCTGATTTGGTTTGAACAGGAGGGATCCTAATAAAGTGGCCAGCCTAAAACTGCTGCTGTTATCTTTAACTACTGGGCAGCAGCTAAGTCAGTGCTGCAGGTCTAATGGAGTGTTCAGGTTTATGGAGTTGATAGCGCAGGAGCTGGTGCAGGTACACTCTCACACAGACACACAGAGACAAACACACACACAGTTGTCTAACCTTTGCTCTAATCTGAACCAAAACTCAATTCCAACCTCAGCCCTAAAATCACATCTTGACCCTCAAATAGGCCTTTAAAGAAGTGGACGAGGACAGTGGACAAAATGGGCTTCATTTCAGAGCCTGGATGTGATTTAATTGATGATGTTGTCAAGTGAAACTCACAAATGAATACCTCAAAAGTTCAAAAACGTTCTGGACATCATTAAATGTTCTGGGGAGACAAATAATAGTTCATGAAGCATGTTGTGTACTTTCAAAAATCCTTTCCATCTCAATTTCAAACGTTTCCCTGAACAGTTAAACTGTGCATTCCTTTACTGACCTGTATTTGTTCCATTTCCGCACTTTAAATTCAACTGTTGCTCTGGACGACCTTTGACCCCACAAGTTGGCTTCACTCTCAGAGCGTCTGCAGTTGCTCCTAGTGAATTTGATAAACTGGCCAGGAAAGCTGTGAATGTCAACCACCTGGGGAACATTTTGAACCTGAGGAAAGAATGTGTTTATGATTCCTGTGTGGTAAATACTAAGATTATGTGAAAGGAGGTTCCCTGCACTTACAAAGGATGCAAATCTAGTTTCCAGTGGGGACAGATACTGTACGATGTTTAAACCCAATGTGACGAGCCCAGAGGCGAAAACTAAGGCAAACATATCACAAATGCTGGTTTAACAGCGCCCACACGTTACCACGCTTTATACTATCAAACTATTTCATAGTTCAATGGAATGAAACACTTATTCTTGTTGGTAATAGACAGACATGATTGAAGGTTATATTTACCTGTGAAGCTTGTGAATGTGGCTGTGTTGAACGCACAGTGTCTGTTGGTGTGAAGTCTCCTGTTGCAGAGTAAAGTGCAGCTTTTCACATGACACTGGACGTCCTTTCCTCTGCTGCTGTTAAAGATTAATAGCAACTACTGTTTTATAAAACCATCTGGTTTCTGTGCAAACTGCAGTTCTTCACATTTCTCCACATGACAGCTTGATTATGTAAATACATAAATTTCTCTCTACTATTAAATACTCAAAGCACTGATTGTGCAACTAGAAGAAACCGGACAAGCATTAGCTTCCTTTTCCAACAATCGCAGGAATAATTTAAGGCAACTAGAGTAAAAACAAGCTGGACATTAAGTAAAACATTGTTACTATGCTATATGTCAGAGTCATCAGAAGCTTGTTTAAGAAGAAGATTACCTGTTACAAACAATGATGTGCCTTAGGTTTTCACCAGAGTAAAGCTGAGAAAGAAACATAACATCAAGAAAAAGCATTACAAGTCAGATTTCTATTCCAAGACTATGTAACTTTGCAGGGTTAGTTTGATGTAACACCAGCTATAACACATCTGGACTGAAAAGCAATGTCATCAAACACTTTTTAATAAACACACGTTTATTACGCAATGAACCCAGGACTCCAATTACAAAAAGATCAAAGGAGACTACTAGTCATCTCACAGAAGGAACTTAAATAAGCATAAATGATGATGTAGCGGATTCAAATTATTAATAGTTTGATATTAATGCAAAACATTAATATACCTCGAAGTTGGGGCACCAGGTTTGTTTTAAAGCTGAAACCACGCTTGTATTAATCTAGTCAAAGCCAGATATCAATTCAATGAGTTACCACTCATGAACAACAATAACCACTTTCTTGTGATAAAACCAAATCAGTCTCTTATGCCGTGAATTCTTGTCGCGGTTCAGTGACCTCTGTTTAAATCTGAAGAGCAATGCACACAAAACTAGATTCCTTTTAACGTTTTATTAATCTAACACTACTGGATATATGAATAACATAATATGGAAATACTCAAATAAACAGAACAGAAAATGAGAGAATGATCAGAATGAGATGATGAACAGTGAATGAATCAATGAGTGAAACCCAAAGAATGGTCAAGACCTGAGTGTGTGATGGCTTTGATCAAGAGAAAAGAGTATTTGTCTCTAACTAATTCAAATCTAAGGATAACTCATAAATTTGGAATGTTCAATTTCAGAGCTTTGAGAAACACCAGACTTCTCAGAGGATTAGAGATGTTCGTCTTGCCTTAGTTTGGAGCTGTAGCCGCTGTGCAGCGTTTCCCGTTACCGGTTCGGTTGAGCAGGCGTGCCCTCTCTGGTCCAGGTGCCACGGCCTCTGGGCCAGGAATCGTCGCCCGCGGTGATGATGACGGCTCGGGTTCAGCAGAGTAACAGTCAGCCAGGCTGGACTTTCAGGGTGTTGCAAAGCGTCAGCACTGCTTAAACTAGCCCAAAAAGCAAACGGGCTGGAATCTAATTTAATTAGTTTGATCAAAAATAGCGAGTCATTTAAGGACTGGTTGTAATAGTTTCAGTTTCGCGGAGTTTCTTGATGACTTTCTAACGTTACAAAAATCGTTGTTCGTTCGTGTCTCTAAGTTTAACTTAGGTTTACAAAATTTAAGAACAAAGGAAAATTAAAGAAAAGTAATGCGACGCAAAAAGGAAAAAGTGAAAGAAGTTTGAAGATAGAGGGAAATCCGTTTTGCCTTGGGTGTCACTGGTTTAAATACCTCTGGGGCAGTGGTCACTGCAGGGCGGAGAAATGACTTCAACCAGTGGTGAAGAGTTCCACCTCTTCAGATCAGGAATCAAACTATTGGATTTGGATCGCTCCTAAATCTGGGATAACTAAGCTCTTCTCTTTTCATCAAGCTCAAAGTTCCATCACACCATAACACAATAAGCATGTAATGATCACTTTGACACTCAAATGAGCAGTCAGATTAGTTAACCAGCAACATTAACTGCATAGAATCTTAAGGTCTTATACGTGGTCCCTTACAATGCTGTAACAACTTAAATGTTATTCATGATGCCTGGTCTTGTCTTATGCAACACCCAGTAAACACTAAAACATACACGAATAATAAATGCAAGCAAAATCAAATTATAAATGACCTAATCTGGACATTACTAATTAAACAATTGTAACACTTAAAAATGTGATACAATAATGAGCATACCGAATTGTAGCTGGTGGAAATAGTCCATGTGTATGTTGCACAGATTAAAAGAAGTAAAGAAGGTGAGTATCTCTATTTCAACTTTGTGTCTTCACACAAAGGAAAGCATGGTGATGAGTTGAAGTCCCTTTGTAACTTTAGGAATTTCCTGGTAAATCTGTAGATCAGGCATTGAACATCACACAGAAACCAATCTAATATCAAATGAAAACATTTTGTCCACAGAATACGATGACATCAGTTTCATGGAAGTTGAAAGTTCTGGTGCATCTGAACCAGAACCTGTGTCCAAATGAAGTCTCTCGTTCTCTTTGATGAGCACATTCCACATTTTATGGCTGGTGGTCCCAGTTCTGGGAGAGACAGCTTCTTGGTGATAAATGTGACAGCCTCTCCTTTTGGCATGATAAGCAGAGGTAGAATCCTGAGGGATTTACAGGTAGATCAACAAAGTGGACTAATGGTTCTTTGATATGGACCTTTGAGATGTTGGCGTCAATTGGTGCCTGTGGTGATAGAAGCCAGTCTCCTGTTGTGGAGAAAGGTTCAGGGTCCCTTATCTCTGGGGAGTAAAGGGACGTAGGGGCTCTTCAAAGGAGGGAGTTAAGTTCACATGTAGGTCAGGTTACCTCAGTCCAGACGTGGATTGCTACATTCTCCACGTGTCTAGATAGTTCATTGACCTGAGGGGAGAGAGTGGTGGTGAACAGGCACTGCCGTGGCTGGGAAAGTGGGAGGAAAGGGCTGGAAGGGCCCTGCAATGCACAGCCTAATCTGGTGCACATTGCTGCGGGACCTCCTGGAGGACCAAGGCGTAACGGCTCGATTGGAGTGATGAGCTGTGCATGGTCACTACCAATCAGTAGCAGAGGTTTAACCTTTCTGAAGGACTGGAGCGGAATGCCTCTGAGGTGCTTGTACTTCTTCTTAAGGGACTGAACCTGATAAGTATGTTCTGCCAGGTCGATTGTGGACGGCTGTGAAGGCATTATTCACCTGATACTTTAGCCTTGGCTTTGCTTTAGGTGAAATGGTGAAAGAAATACAGGAACCGTGAAGAGTTTCCACATCTTGTCTTATGGTGCGTAATGGGAGTGTCTCATTAGTGCCTTGTATTGACAGCTCACGGGAAGCAGTGGGCAGCAGCATGGTCCTTTCCGATCCATCATCCAGTACAGCATAAGTATATAGAGTCCTGCAGTTATAGTGAAGGATGACTGGGACAACCTTTAACAGGACACGGCAACTGTCCGTTGGTCGATCGAGGTACAGGACACCAGTAGGACTCTCACCTTCTCCCTGTGGGACACTGGCCAGTTGGTTTTCCCTTTGGAGTCCTGTTGTTCACTTCATGGAGGACTTGGAGGTGGCGGCCTTGACACAAGTTGCAGGGTTTCTTCAAGTTACACTGAGCTGCTTGATGCGAACAAGCACAGCGCCAGCACCTCTTGTTACTCCTTATCCATTCAGTCAGCTGGTCTTTTTCTGAGCTTGGTGGTGCCTGGGCACTGACTCAGGTGATGAGCTCGATTGTCACAGAATGCACAGTGTGGCTGGTGCTTTGCTTTGGTCAGGGACATACTCTGGAATTTAGATGCACTCTCTGCTCCGTGAAGGCCTCTCCCTCATCCCCCTAACAGGCAGAAGGCCATTGAAATCTTGACACCAGGACTCATACTTCAGCCAGTTGGCTAGATCCTCTAAGGTGTGGGTCTTAGAAGGATGATTATACATGCACCTACGAAACTCAGCTTGCTGTTCTGGAGGGAGTTTAGTTATTAGCCGAGCCACATGGGAACCACACTGCAGTTCAACTTCTCCATGTTGGCGTCTGCTGTCTCCGTCTTTAACATGCCCATTAGTGACTGTACCTGAAGGGCAAATTTATCAAATGCAGCTACATCTCCTCTCCGGATGTCAGGTGAGTCCATCACAGTGGCAATTCGCTTGAGGGCAAGCTGATGTGGCTGGCCAAGCTTCTCATTCAGAGCCGTCATGGTGTCTGTGAACGGAGTGGAGGAATGGAGGAATGCATCAGCTATCAGTCTAGCTTCTTCAAGGTGTAGGTGATCTAACAGGACTTGGTATCTGAATGACTCAGTACTGTCTGCGAGCAATAGCGTCTCTAAGGCAATTCTGAGGCGAGCAAACTCCCCGTGTGAGGTTGGGAATGCTTGGGCGGGGGCCCCTGTATGTGCTCTTAGGTATAATGTCTGGCGGCGGTGATCTCTGATCTGCTGGAGCTCGCCATGGTAGATAGTGAGAGGATGGAGGAATGGGGGTTTGCACCTCTGGCTTAGGCTGCATTAGAGTAGACTGAGCTGACATCTCATACGGTGTAGATGAGGTCTGCAGAGGGTGGGGAGCAAACACTTACTTGTTAATCTGGGTGTTTAGCTTGTTGTTCCTGCTGAGTGGGAAAATAGTCTCTCTTCAGGATCTGAAGCTCCTTCATCCTAGTGTCAAGGTGCTCTAAAACTGGAGTCTGACCGGAAACTGGTTCCTAGTTACTTCAACTGGCCAGGGTGGGGGTGGAGGTCAATCCTCCTCTTCCAGACAGGGGTCTGACCCATACCTTTCTTTGGGGACCTCTGGCAGTGGAGGTAGTGGTAGGCTCCCAGCACGGTTGATCAGACGTAGCATGTCCTCACGAAGAGCCTGCAGGTCTGCTAATCCTGCTACCATCTGCTGTTGAGACTGTTAAAGCAGAAATCTTTCACGCTGGATGTCCTCTAACTCAGCTCTCAGTGTTGTGACATTATCTACATGGTGTTGTGAGCTGCAACCTGTGGGGTCATGGTCTTGCATCCACTCGTCGCCTCTATAGGAGCAATGATGAGGAGAGTAACTAGCATCAACCGCTGGTGGGATTATTTCACTTAGCCCGTGGCTGGTGATATTGAGTCTGGGAACTTCATAATTCCCTATAATGTTGAGGTGGACGTACTCTGCGTCAGAGGTCTTGCACCCAGGTGTGTGAATTTCTCCCTAACTTCCATCATCACTAGGATAGAAACAGTGCAGCTCCGGCTTAAAGGACCATTATTGTGGGTGAGATAGCTTGGTATAAGGCTGTAAGGCGCAGGCCCACAATTCTCACTGTTACTATCCTGGGTGTCGGCCAGAACACCACTTCAAGGCCAGGAAGATACCGGTAGTGAGTGTGATGGTGAGGCAACGAGGAGACGGAGATGCGTTTGGTCTCTGTACTTTATCCAACACACACAATGCAGGAGATGAGCTAGGTGGGGTGTGGTCTCTATAAATAATAAACAGTACAAAGGTGTGAACAAATATATACATAAACCGACACAACATTATAGGAGCCCAGAACTACCCAGATTAAAACAGGATAATAAAAGTAAAAATGATACAAAAACAGGTGCACAGGTAAACGTATAGAAAGGACGTTAGCTACTAGCAACAGCTTGTTAACGGCTAACTAAACACTACACAAACTTGACGTATAACAAGTGGACTGTGAGGGTAACAACTCGCACTTACTATGCGCAGACACGCACACCCTCAACACTGTAAAACTGTCTATTAACGAGTCGATGTTAGCTGGCGAAGTCCTCTCTGCTTTCGTGCTGTCCCGCGATTCGAGACCCCTTCAAGGAACGTTAACTCAGATAAAACCGAGATTCTTATTGTTGGGGCCTAAAAATCTGAGAGAGACACTATTAAGTGTCTCTTGTTGGGGCCTAAAAATCTGAGAGAGACACTATTAAGTCAGATAGCCACCCTGGATGGCATAACATTAGCTTCAGATTCTACTGTGAGGAACCTTGGTGTCATGTTTGACCAGGATCTCTCTTTTACATCATACATTAAACAAATCTCCAGAACCGCCTACTTCCACCTTAGAAAAATAGTTAAAATCAGAAGCATCCTCTCTCAGAGCGATGCAGAGAAACTGATCCATGCATTTGTTACCTCTAGGCTGGACTACTGTAACTCCTTACTCATAGGATGTCCTAACAGCTCCTTAAAAAGCCTACAGCTTATTCAAAATGCTGCAGCCAGAGTTCTGACAGGACTTAGAAAGAGAGATCACATTTCTCCTACATTAGCTTCTCTGCACTGGCTGCCTGTAAAATGTAGGATAGAATTTAAAATTCTCCTACTCACATACAAAGTACTCAATGATAAAGCTCCTTCTTATCTTAAAGACCTTATAGTTCCTTATGCTCCCAGCAGAACACTTCGTTCTCAGAGCGCTGGGCTACTTACGGTTCCTAGAGTGTTTAAATGTAGAACAGGGGGCAGAGCTTTTAGCTACCAAGCTCCTCTCCTCTGGAACCAGCTCCCTCTTCAGGTTCGAGAAGCTGACACACTCTCCACCTTTAAGATTAGGCTTAAAACCTTCCTTTTTGATAAAGCTTATAGTTAGAGATGGTTCAGGTCACTGGCAATTATTGTTAGTCACAGGAACCATCTCTTAGTTAAGCTGCAATAGACATAGACTGCTGGGGGACTTAATTTATACACTGAGCTCCTCTGTTTCCTTCTACCTCCTCTGTCCCATAACCTCCCATCATTGTCCCATGTTTAACTAACCTTGTCTCTTTCTGTCCAGTAGTTGTGCTTCTCTCCTCTCTCCCCCCCCACCCCCACTCTTTCTCCCTCTCTGTCCTCACCCACAGGTATCATTGGACTCAAAGTTTGGTGTCTGTGATGGGCAGCTGCGGATCCAACCATCCTGCCTGCATCCAGTCCCTGGTCCTACCATCCTGCCTGTGCTCTGTTGTTGCTTGTTGTTGCTTGTTGCTGTTGCTCTGCTTTTCTATCTCTCTATCCTCTCACCCCAACCGGTCGAGGCAGATGGCCGCCCACATCCAGTCTGGTTCTGCTGGAGGTTTCTTCCTCGTTAGAGAGGGAGTTTTTCCTCTCCACTGTTGCTGTCAAATTAAATGCTTGCTGTATGTGGGATTTGTTGGGTTTAGTTGTGTGAGGTTTTAAACCTTACTTTGTAAAGTGCCTTGAAATAACTTTGTTGTGATTTGGCGCTATATAAATAAAATTGAATTGAATTGAAAAATTGAACGTGGGAATCCCGCTGTCGACCGCACCGTCCCACAGAATCTTTTGTACAGTTACACTTCGACTGGCGCAAGGTACGTCTGACTTGCAGATTCAGGTTTAATTTAATTTATTGATTTATATAATACGCAACTTGATTAGCTGCTAACGCTAATACTAATGGTTGCCAATAGGCAGCCTGAATTAATACAATAGAATATTCATAACACGACTAAAGCTTGTTTGGGAGCATAGCTCGATAAACTAATATAAACTCATTTTTACATGTTTTTTTCTTTCTCGTGCTGCTGCTGTCAAAATATTTTTTTCATAATGGGGTCTTCAGCTGCATCTTATATTTTGCTGTATTTGTCTGTAATTAAGTGCCAATGTGGGAACGGTGAATGCCTACAGAGGCATGGTGTGACAGCAACTGTTGCCGTCAAGATATTGCATGTGTTTACTTTTATTAATTCATTAAATTAAAATTACCTCACCATTACCGTCTTACCTCAAGACGCCTGAACCATTTGCCAAACCTACTGTCATGTATGGTTGATGATACAGGACTGGAGCCAGTATGATTGAATGTGTATTCATTACAGAACAAATTTAATATACAGTATATCAGACAATCAGTATCTCAGAAGTGAAACAATTTTAGAATATTTTACTATTTACAGATTAATCATAACATACCTGGGAATTCTGGTTTACAAACATAGTTTTGGTTCTTAATACATATTCACCTAATATATTTTATATTTTAATTGCTTTTAGTAAAGTGTATGATACAGTATATCAAGTGCTAATATATAACTAATAGAAATTTAGTTATTGTTTTTTTCTTCATAAATTTGACAGTACTATGTCTGTGTGTATCTCAAGTCGTTGCAGGTATCTAGTCTAGAGAAGTCTTGTCAGCTGGTGCTGGGGACTTCTAGCGTGAAGAGTCCAAGTTGTCATCCCATCTTCCCTGGTCTGGATTAGGACAGTGTTTCCTGAGGGACAAGGCACCTATGTTGGACTTAGACCACCTGTGAAATACCTAAATTATTTAAATTAATTATAATTTATTACCTTAATTATTTTTTTTTTTATGGCAATACCTCAATAAAAGTTAAAATATTATAAAACATTTGTCTGTTTTCCCTCATAAAAAATAGTTCAGTGAAACAGCACTAGTCAAAGCCAACTTTACTGTGCACCAGCACTATAATGCTGGATATGTTACCTTCACAGCTCAATGTGCAGACCACAAAATGAATGGGTAGGATTCATAGTTATGTTGAAAGCATAGTTTCTGGAGTGGAACAGGTACAGTCATGGACAGTTGGCTGGGGAGATGTGAGGATCTTTTTTGTCTTCATGTTTTGGAAGACATCGGAAGCAGTGCAGATGGAGGATGCAGCAGTTTTCCTTGACACCACTCTAGAAGGTATAGAGAATAAAATAGTAGATTAATGAAATGTCCAGTATTTCCTATGTATTTCACAACCCTCACAAATGTAAACAATATATAGAGGTAGTTAGAGCAGTTGTAATGGTGTTTGGAGAAAACACATTTTCAACTTAGCTTTTTATAGTGCTGGTTTGTTAAATCTTAGCATGACATTAATGACCTCCTTACTGTCAGGTTGCTCAAATTCTGCTCAGAGGGCGGTGGGACAGGGATGTTTACAAGGTCCTCCATATAATGACCTAAGTCCAGCAGGACTTCATTGAAGATGGTCTCCATCACATACTGCTGTTAAATGTACACACCATTGCTCCTGAGGTAAGCAACAACTCTTCTACAAGGTAGCCGCGTGTCCATAGCCTGCAGTGGCGTCAGTTTGAGAAACAACCTCCTCGTGTTTCGGTAGCTGGGATGCATCAGCCTGTAGAAAACAAAACAAAACAAAAAAAAAAAAAACAACATTTACAGCTACAGTAGCTGACTACATAAGCAACACATACGAGAAGACAGCAACAACATACATGTTAGACTTGGATAGAACTTGCCATAACCCAAATTCATAGGTCTACTTGGGCTACGACATACACACGACAGGCTCTGTAGTAATTAGCAACACAGCGCTACCCGCTAACGCTGCACTACCATCGCGCTAGCGACTAACATGGCACTAGCAGCTAAAATGTAAGCTGAGTGAATGACCTCAGTACCATATATCACACGATTCGAACCGGACAAATGCTGGAGAGGCTTGGACTCATCCAAATTGCGTGGCAGCACCTTGCAACACTGCCTCTCTGTCGCTGTAGCTGTTAACATCAACTGTTCTAGCAATTAGCATTCGTTACACAGGAGGGAATCTAGATCAAAACCAAAGAAACTTCTGGTGTACATACATCAAATGAGTATTAAGCATACACGTACGTTTGGGGAAGTGGATCACGTCTTGTAGGAACGGAACGCTTCTTCAACCTCAAGCCTAGTAATAAATATACCCTCGTTTTCAAAGCAGGTGAAATGGTGTCCACACACAAAGAAGCATTTAGGCTGCGGTGCCGGCACTGGTCCATTTACAATAAAAATTAATCCATAAAGTTCTTCTTTCTCGCTCAGCCGGTACAACGGAGCACTTTCTTGGTTGGGCACCAACCAAGGTGAAAAACTTCCCTGTCTCTGTGGCAAACCGACTCAAGGACACTCCAAGTACAAAAAGACATTGTTCCCTGTAAAGAGCATGTCTTCCTCAGAGGGACTGGAAAACGTAATATTTTCCATCTAACAGGACTTTGTATCTGTGCACAAACTCAATGCTTCAAAGCATCTACAGCAGAGAGCAGCTCCACATGAAGAATTTTAATATTTTATTATTAAGTAGTATCCTATAGATTTTTTAATGTTTATGCAAATGTTCAAGTTTTTTTAATGTTTAGATTCAAGATGTTAAATTAATGCCAAATAAACAGTTACAGTACGCACGTTTGTTAGCTACAGTCACCTTGCAAATTAGTTCACTCCTAAAGACCTTTTATGACTCTGTTGTGGCATCAGCCATCTTTTATGGAGTGGTCTGCTGGTGCAGCAGCATCTCAGCAGCAGACAGGAGCGACTGGAGAAGCTGGTCAGGAAGGCCAGCTCCGTTCTGGGGCGGCCTCTTGATTCAGTGCAGGAGGTGGAAGAAAGGAGGATGGTAGATAAGCTATCATCCATGATGGAGAATGATGCCCACCCCTGTATGAAACGGTGTCATCACTATGCAGCTCCTTCAGTGACAGACTGATACATCCTAAGTGTCTGCCGTATGAATGAAGGTCCAACTTATTTTATCTTAAAATTATTAGGGCTGGGAATGAACTTTAGATACAATGCGTGCTTTCAACCACTAGGTGGCGATCTAGACATGCATGCCTAACAAGCACTTCTTGGGACGATAGTGAGTATTTGTACCACAAACATCTACTCAATCATACGTGAACCCATGCACTCTGTCACACCCCGCGCTTACTTTCATTCATGGGGAGGGCAGATCCCTGGCAGAATACTCTAATGTTTCACATGTTGAGGGGGTGCACCGTTCCCGGAAGTACTGCAATACCAGGTCGATGCGTGGAGTGGACGGAGCAAGCCCCTATTCCATCTCCCTGCTCCAAAAATCAATTTAATATATGGTCCCCGGGTAGGGGACGTATCAGATATTAAACTGATAAGAACAGATACTACACTTGATCTTAGCCAAAAGGCCGAGAAGCGATGCCGTCAACTCGTTGACGCTGAAGCACCTATTCTGCCCACAGTCAGTCTCAGTGACGGTGTAAACATCCATGTTGTATATTATCACTAGAAATGTTCAACGGAAGAAACACAAAAGAAGCATATAATCAAAACCTCTAGAAGACAGGCAAATTAGTTGATTTAACGCTTTAGGGTGTAGGTTATTTTTCGACCTCTAGTCACGTGACGCATTCTTTCCAATAGGAATGTAGAAGATCGACGCAGACGTTCTTTGTTTATTTACCTCAAGTAATCTTAGGTCAAACGCCCGGTGTGCACATAAACTGAATATCTGACGTAAACCGCACATGAAAAATATTTTTCTTTCCTACAGCATTAGCGACAAGTAGACCCAAAACTTTCGACAAAAATGTAGTCGCTAAAAGGGGAGCGCCGAACTCTGCAGCCAACAGCATAAGAAAACAGTGTTTTAAAGCTTAAAAATATTTTACAATACAATATTAACAAAATAATAACTGTCTATGTAGCAACATTATCTTCGGTTTCCATTAAAATCTATATTACCTTTAATTTAATTTCAAACAATAGAGAGAACATACATGTTAATTACTGCAACCAGCCCCTACTAGAACACAATTTATAAACGGAGATTGATTCGTTTTTGTCATGGGGCTGTAATTGATGGTAGACCAAAGCAAAAGCTAACAACAGCTGATGTATTCAAACAGAGGCCAGACTTATCGACAGTTAACATTTGTTTAATAACAAAATTACAAAAGGGAGCCCAACCACTTGTTAAGGAAGTCAAATTAAGCCGGTATAGATATTAGATTAGCACACTTTTTTGTCGATACTTAGTTTATTGACTTTAAATGCGCATTTTCTCATGTGTGATCTATAGCATCACTTTTGAAATGAACTTCGAAGTTAAAAAGACACGTATCTGCGTCACGTGTCGCTCGCTAATAGCTAACGCTAGCGCATACAACATTCGCTAGCGGTCAGTGGAGCGGGAGTAGCTAACGCTGATGTTAACCTTGAAGTTTAATAAGCATTACACGAGACTTTCATTAAAAACAAAACGATTGACTTAACGCACTGAAAGCTGCTGTCGGTCCACTCAACACACTTACTTTGCCCAGGTCTTAGCTTCTCGTCGTTCTCCGGCTGGACCAGCACGTTTAGCTCAGAGATGCCAACAGTGGCTGAATCATGGAATATAAGATTTAAGATAGTTGGAAACAGGTGGACAACGTTCACCAAAACAACCAGGGGTGTTGAGTTACTCAAGTACCTTTAATTACATATGGAATCGCGATAGTTGGCAGTAAACACTGAAATCCTAACTGCAAATATGCTGTATATGCATCCTGGACGTGCTGCGTTCACTGCTGAGCCTTTTCCATACGTGTGACACACACTTCCTGTTTGACACGTTCTGCCAGGTGTGCCTGAAAGCGGCTCCTCCACCTGTCCTCGTTTCACTTTGTCATAAAGTCGCTGCATACGCAAAGGTCGGGGAATAAGAAGTGCGGTTCTGCTCACCTGTGACCGGCCGTTCAGGTATGAAGTCCTGACAGGTCGGGAATCCACGGACACATACAGTGGAGCACGGCGTGTGGGGAGAAATGACCAGAACGTAAAACTTCGGAGGAGATTCTTCTACTCAACTATGGCTCTGACGCTGTGATGTGGCCGACGAGACTCCGGGTTGTTCAAGATGCTGCTGTGTTTGTCATCCTCACCTTATACACGTCTCACCTAGGTAAGCAGAATATCACAAGCTACTCACTCAATTCTACCACATCCTGTTATACAGTAACTTTTTTCCATGACATGGATAAAATTGAAATTTTCTGACAGTCTTGATACTGAGATAAGCTTGTTTGTGATCTGAAATTAAGATAAAAATTCAAACACATGAAGGTTCAACCAGAAGCTGCTGTGTAAACTGTAGATAAACGTGCTTGAGACGCAGGTTGCAGCAGTTATTCAGATTCTCATGAAATTGTGAAATAGCAGTATCTGAATGAGAGCATTCGACCTACAGATGATTCACAGGAACTAGATAACGTCAGGTCTTATTAATTAATCGTAGTTTTACTCTTAATATTAGGTTCTCTGGGACAAGTTTAGTTCTCTGACAAACACGGAACAAAGAGAAGAGATTAGATTTTAGTGCCAGAATCAATCAATAACTGAGTTTCACGGAAAAGGATTTTGTTTTATGCTGTTGGTGCTTTTGCTTACTGTCAATGTGTAATTACAGCAGATGACTGTGTTGAATAAACGTCACATGGTCAAAGTGAACATTTTTCCATGCAACATTAACAGTAGTGTTTATGTTTTAACCACAACGTTATGTAAATGAATCAGTTATGACTTGTCCATAACCTATCGTAGTGTTATGTGATCAGTTATGTGTAGTTGGACTCATTCACACATACTGTATGTGCTTCATGCGTCTGTATTTATGAGGTTGTTTCTACATTTGAAAGCTGGATCCATCTCCATCAGTTCATCCCAGAGGAGCTTCACCAGGTCCGTGCAGGACAGTGTTTTCTTCTCTGTGGATGTTACCTGCAGCGGCGTTCCCAATGTACAATGGACCTTTATGTCCTCAGCGGTGAGTCGCCTCATAGTTACATGGCAGCCTTTGAACATAACGGAGGACTACAGCAACAGAGTGCAGGCCTTCGCCAACGGCTCCATGGTTCTGTCGGACCTGCGTCTGCAGGACACTGGATACTACGTGGTCACCATCACAGATGCGGCAGGAAGCAGTAAAGACGCTGGGTTTGTTCTGAAGGTGAACGGTGAGTGGCTTTGACCGTTGGGCAAAGCATTGCTGAGATCACTGAACTTAGTGGATAATAAGACAACATAATTGTCCCTGCTTTATTTTATGTGTCTCTCATGTCTGGTTCACCTGGTCCTTTAGCTTAAAGGCACCTCCCACCCCGACCTATGATTATTATTACGTGTTATGACAGTAGCTTGTGAGTGGTTCTTAAAACACCATCTTCAGGAAACACAGACCGTGTTGTTGTTTGAAGGTTGTGTCCCATCCCCAGAGGTGCTGTATGAGGACCTACACTACCTGCTAATCACTGCCTTAGCCCTGGCTGCAATGGCTGTTCTTTCAATGCTGTCTATGTGGCTGCTCCACAAGGCCTACAAGAAGATGGTGGTGTGGAGACGTAGGAGACGGATGCCAGGTAATGTGCCTGCACCTTCACACCGTTGCTTTTATGTTCAACTTTGCACTGAGGATCAGAATCATTTACATATTGCGTACTAAACATTATGACAGCACAATGAATGTGGTGATCAGTATGTGTGCTCCATGTAGGAGGTTTGTTCCATGCTTAGTACTGACACGTATGAACACGGCCTCATGGGTGTGAATGTGGCTTGAAGGAATGTGCTGTGTCTTAGCAGGGGTGTGTTTCCAGAACAAAGGTCTGCCAGGTTTTGTTCTACCTGTTACACCCGTTAGCTTGTCTATTGACAAAGTTTAATTTTCTCTTTGTTCAGCAAATGATGCAACAGAGCTGCAGCCTTTTGAAGACAATCCAGACAACAACAGACCAGAGACTGTTAATTAGTGCTGTAATACAAGGAAAATGCTTTGTGAAGCTGATGAGTTGCAGACAAAAGGTTCACCCGAGAGCAGACCTGAATATGCACGTACTGTAAATACGACTTGTACTGTTGATTCAAATGGTCGGTGTTGTTTTCTATTTATTTATTTATTTATTCTTTGAAGTCAGACAAACAGGAAGTGATGAACGACTGCCCACTGACATTTTCAACCAGCTCAGAACATAAATTCTTCTCCAGGTGAAACTTGATTCACTAAGCAAGAATTTCCTTGTAGTACAGAAGGAAGGCAGTGGTGGGAAGATGTCGTCGTGCAGTGAAAGCCTGTGTTTTACATATTTATAATTTCTGTAGTCACTGTAATCAGTGTTTGCAATTGTATTTTAAAAAAACTCACAACTGTAGGCAGAATCAACCGTGTTTTACCTGAGAATAAAGTTTGGCAAATTGGGGACATTTGGAGCCATGTGTCTTCATACAAGAGGATCCTGGTGAGGTGATTCTAGACGGGTCCCAGATGGATCCAGCACCTCTGGGGTCACAAATACTGAGTTTACGTTAAAAAAAAACATTTTCCAGTGACAATTGAAAGTTTTTTTTTATTATGTATTAAATTGGTTGGAGGTACACAAACGTCACACAGCACCTTATCAAAATGGACCGGGCCAGAAAAAAGCACATTTGTCTGCAGAACTCCGTTTCTGTATTTAGTGGAGTGGCTAAGGACCAGGGGTCAGTGCCGCCATGAGCAGCTCCATCTTGTAGACAAAGTTTCTTCCCTCCATCCGGCTCCAGCTGACCTCTTTGTAGGCTCCTCTCAGGTGGCTCCACTTGCCGTCCTGGATCACGTCACTCTTGGGCAGCTCTTTGGTTTGGCTGCGGGAGAACTGGACCAACACTCTGCAGCCGCTCTCCGGGCCGTTACGCACTGAGTAGACACACACATTGTACTGAGGCGGTGATCATGCCAACATCTCGCTTGGTAAAGTCAGTTTATTGTCTGATTTGTATCCTGGCAAACAAGATTCCATCAGATTCCATCAACTGGTTGAATGTTTGAAGTCACTTATTTTTAATTCTCAGCTCCAGTCAATGTCAGTGAACATTGGTGGGTCTGGAGACACCGACTAACTGAGCAATACAACTAGTTTGACTGGATGTCTTACCATTTATTTAACTGTTAAAAGAAAAATACACCAAGTGTTATCTGATTTTCAAAGGCACCTTGATGCCT
Organism: Betta splendens; assembly: GCF_900634795.4. NCBI lineage: Eukaryota > Metazoa > Chordata > Actinopteri > Anabantiformes > Osphronemidae > Betta > Betta splendens. The sequence goes on along the minus strand of NC_040893.2, from coordinate 21,036,412 downwards.
TTGCATGTCATGAGTCATACATATGATTCATAGGTTTACAAAACAAACAAACACTTGCATGCATAATGAGCATTGGCCGCAGATCCAACCTCGTCGTCTCACCTGAGATGGCGTACTCCCCGTTGGCCGAGGCAACAGTAACAGCGGAGGCGTTCCCAACGCTTTCCACTGGCCCCAGCCCCACATGGTTACTGAAGCTCAGCACGTGCCAGCCCATCACTTTGGCCAGCTGCTGAACTGCATGCACTTGATGCTGAGACATCTGTTACAGTAGATGCAGTCAAACACTGGACAACGGTTGACCGCAAACATACAGCTTCAGTCAAAGGCACCAGCTTCTAAGTGTGATACCTGTGAGAGGAGGAAGTCCTGCAGCTCCTGTTCCTGGTGTGAGAGTGTGATGACACGACCGTCTCTGTGCACCACTCGGATTTGTTCGACGCCGATGTTCAGCTGCAGCTGGATGGACCTGAATACACACAAGCACGAAATGAATCTGAATATGAAACCAGGTGGGAACATAAAGCACTATAGAAAGGAAAAAAAACTTATTGTATATTTGAAATATTGCTTAATTTTCACCACTCATGAGACTAATGGGCTGTAGCCCTTACAAGGATAGAACCGTTCAGAAGATAGATGAGTGAGCGAGTGCTCGTCTGTGGAACGGCCAACCTGAAGAACTGAGAAACATTTTTATCTTTTAAATATGGCTTTCATCAAGCACTTATTTACTTTTATCAGGTTTTACTAAATTTAAACCGTGCATTAATGAATGAATATTTTTTTAACATTATCTTTATTTTAACTTTATGACATTTCACAGTTGACTAATTAACTCTTGCTTCATTCTAACTCTTGGAGCTGAAGACCAGCTGGTGTTTATCTTATTCAACTCATTTGTTCCTGTACGCCCTTTCATTCTTCCCTCATTTCCTCCACTTACTTGCAGATCTGCTCATAGCCCTGAGAGGTAATGAGCACTTTGACACTGGACTCGTACACGTCATTAATGTTTGACCAATGTGCCTGGATCTGAGGGTCTTCAATGCGGCTGGCCAGGCTGTCTATGGTTCGCGCTGTCCTAGATATTTAAAAGAAAAATTGGTTTGTTGGGCTTTCTTTTACCTAAAGACAAAATACCAAATTCTGTTATGAAACATTTCTACAAGACAAACAACGATAACCGTTACCAGATTTGGAAATGCAAACATTGAGGAGCAAGTTTTTATTAAAAATGCTTTTTGCACGCTGCAACCAATGAAATGTTCATTAGATGCATATTTTTAGTGCCTATATATACAGTCAATGAACAAATAGACATTTGAGGGACATGATATAGATGACGCTCTCCTAGGCCATGACGTCCAACAAGTAGGGATTAAAAGAAGATGCACTGGAAGAGTCTGATCTTAAAGTTACCTGCTACGTAGGAATATGTGTTTGGCTTGTTTGATGATCTTCTCCAGCAGCCCCTCACTCTGCTGCAGGTTGGAGATCTCAGCCTTGTTGTAGGCCAGTGGCCCTGCTAAACGCAGGCGTTTGTGTCCGAAGGGGGCACTAGCAGGATGTGGCATCACCACAGAGCTCAGCTGCTGCTTGTGAAACTGTCACAAAAACAATGTTCGTCAGTTGAATGGGAAAACGGTAGCTTCAGGTGAGATGCAGAGTGACTTCACAGTCTCACCTCTCTCATCATTTGATGTAGATTATGTTCCAGTACATAAAGGTGGTCATCGGGACTGGCCTTTTCTGGGGTTGTCCGTTGGTTTTTCTTATCACCTGTAGAATGGCACAGCGAAATGGACAACTGCAAACCTATAAAGCATCAGTAACAAACAAGGGGTAAGTACCTTTAATTTATTTCCTGTTAAACATTTCCTGTTAAACATGCATCAAATCTAAGATTCCTCTCTGTTCTGACCTGGGAAAGGCTGCGAGATGATCTGATTTTTCACAACAATGTGAGGGATCTGGGATTTAATCTGAACAGCTTCCCTAGAAAGCTGAGCGAAGATTTCTTTGCACAGCAAAACATTCTGGGCCGCTTCAAGCTTTGCGTGCCATGGCTGGGTGCCTGGGCAGGAAAACGAACAAACATATAATGGTACAGTTTTTAGCAATAGCTTGCTACTTCTACCTTGAAAAGCTTTGTCATCATAAAATCATGTTTGTGTTCTTAAACTTACCGGCTTTTGTTTTGGGGGGTCTTCTGAACAAGCTGACAGTTCCAATATCACCAATGTCAGGAGACTGCTTCTGAATGGATACCTGACAATGCACACAGTCCTGAATAATTACTATCTACGTGTAGAAAAAAAACGTAACAATAAGTCTACCTGAGCAGCAAAAAAATAAATAAAAAGAGCTACAGCTGACTGGGCGATGCAGATAAGCAAAGAGTCACAAATAAATAATCAGTAAAAGTGAAGAACATGAAACCGCTACAGATGTTTTAATAAAACACCCCAGCATGAAATGAGATGTTTATTTCCCTCTCTCACACCTTGATATAAGCAGATCCCTCTAAATCACTGGGGATGTGGACATCCAAGGGGCAGTAGTCCTCTGGGATCTTTTTGTCCAGGTCAATGTCTGTATTCTTAATCACCTCAAATGTGCCATGGTGAGGAAAAAGGGAACCTGCATGAATAAACCATTAAACCACATTAGCTTGTAATATGTATAGTGTAATTTTAAAAAGGTCATCATGCTAATTTGTAGAATAAAAATCACCTGCGCTACGGTAGCTGAGGTCTCCTAAAATCTTGTCTCCCACTTTGCGTAGTTTCCACTGTGAGCGAAGTCGCAGGAGCTCTGAGTTGAAGTCTCTTTGTCGTCTGTTCTCCAGGTTCTCTGCTACTGACTTGGAGAGCTTTTCTGCTCCTTTCAGAAGGACCTGTGCTGCTGTAGCCAAAGATTTTTTTTTACTGATCAGTTGAAAGACCTGAGGGGACTGTAGGAAGTCAAAAAACAAGGAGAAACGTGAAGCAGTAGAAAGTTTAGTACTTGAATTGTTTGTCAGTAGGTCCTTTGTTCAGGTTTTGCCCATCCTATTTATATCTTCTAATGGTTTACCTTGCCAGCTGTTGGATCTTGAGACACTGGGTCTAAGGCCATGTACTTCTTCTCTTTCACCACACTGAGCACATCATAAAGTACACACATTTCTGTCAGGGCACTACGCAAGTTGTTACGCACTGAGTCCCAGGGCCAAAGAGATGGCTGAAACTTTACCGTCCCTGTATAAAAAAAACAAAAAAAACAGCTAATTAGACTTGAGTTGGGTAACTCTAAAATGTGTTAAAAAAAGAGTAGAAAACAAGAGACATCACTGGAGCTGGAATTTATATTAGTGAAGTTTTGTAAATTCTAAGTTAGCAGGTAGATGGAGGAGCATGCAGACGTTTACAAGATTAGCATTTAGTGATAGATCAGTGACAGACCTAAACTGTCTTTGACCTCTTAAGCATACATTACCTTCTTCTTCTTCCTGCTCCTGCTTGCCCCACTCTCGATCCCTGGGTTCACCCTCAGTTCCCTCTTCCTCAGAATCAGATCCCTGGCTGAAGTCAATTCTTTGTGCCAACTTTGCTAGGTTTTGGGACATGGTCAGAGGGGGGACATATGTCTCTGTCCCATCCAGGGCCACTTCTTGCACCTGCTTCTCACAAGAAGACTCGATGCTGACCCTCACTGCTGGACCACCAGACATGATGACACAGACTGTAGGAGAAACACAAACAGAGATTAGTTTCTTGGACTACCTGATTCACTAAAACACAGAGCAATTTGTTAAGTGCACGACCTACATTTGAAAAAAGACATTTAACACGGTAATTAACGTTTTGCTAATTTTTCAAAATGATTTTTGTCACTTTGAGCTTCATGGGATCTGTGGAATTTTCTGTAAAATAAACTGACTTGGGTCTTAGAATCAAGTTCAAATTTGTAAAATGAATATCTTTCAGAGGCTTGGGTCTCAGAATCCAGTTTAAATTAGTAAAATTAATAGCTGATCATGTTAACTTATCCAAACATACGGGCTAATAGCTGCACTAGCTGAATGTATCACTTCGTTCTGCTATGTTAGCTGTAGCAGCCACGGTCATAGCCGAGGACGAGGAAAAAACAACCTAAGTTGAAATAAATTATATTTTTCATACGTGCAGAACTCACCTATAATATAAACTACAGTAACAGTGAAACAGCTTATCCATTAACGATGTAAATATACAAATCAATAGCATCAGGGCTAAAACAGCGACAGCGGCGGCGGCGGCGACTACGACTACTACGACTACTACTGCTGCTGCTGCTGCAGCAGCTGCTTCTTCTTCTTCTTCTTCTTCCTCTTCCTCTTCTTCTTGTTTAATGGCAGCCTGCGGTCTGTAGGTTGCGCACTACCGCCACCAACTAGGCTTTTCTATGGCGTTACTACATATTGTCTGTTTATTGGGGTAACAAAAAAACTATATTCTCCACTTTTATCCTGTCTCCTCAAGAAAACAAAAAAATGCTCTACTCCTGACATCCCCCACCTCTAGCCTCAATAAAACTTGTAGCTTTATCTTAACCTTCAGCGAGTTAAGTAAATCGATCATCTTCTTCCATTTGCCGACTATATAAAAGAATATAACACCACATGCTCCAATGTCTCAACCTCATCACACTCGCACTGCCCTGTCTCATGTTTCCCCATCATCTTTAATGTGCTATTGAGTCCCGTGTGCCCCAAATGTTATCCCTGGTCCTATTTCCACTACATCCAACTATCCTTCTTACCTCCCTTTGAATCTGGCAATAAAACTAAATTTTAGTCCTTTACCCCAATCATCATCATTTTTAATTTTAACTACATTCTTAATCTTTGTCCCACCCTTGTGAGCAGGTACCGGGTGGCTTCTTCTTCTGCGTCTTCTGCTTTTTTTTCTTCTGCTTTATCTTTTCTTCTTTCTGTTTTAACACGCTAGGAAAACAGCAAAATGGTCCATTACTACCGCCAACCGCTCAGGGGTGTGGTTCATTCTTTGCTAAACTTTAACTTTTACTTACTTATATTATATGAATATCTTACAAACACATGGAACGACAAATATGCACAGCATAATTGGTAAAGTAAATGAGGAAGCAAATTGAAGGAGATCTACATGTGAATGTGATATTTGCACAGAAGTAAAATCAATTTGATTGTATCTAAGATTACTGAAATGTATGAAATTCAATAGTTTTGAAGTTTTTCGTTTGTTCAATAGTTTTGGGTTCTTCACGGCAAAAAAGTGCAGGGGTCTCTTTGCTACACGTGAAGTGTTCATTACTGCAAGATTCAAAATTTAAAAAATCGTTATTTTACCAGAGGGAAATTATTTTGCACATTTTAATCGCTGTCACGGTTGGAGGTACACACGTGAAGGTACAGAGATTGAAAATAAGAATGCTAACACATGTACACACACTCACATCTAATTACTAGCTAAAGTTGTTTTATACATGCATTGCATGGATGAAAATCAACCCTTTACAGACAGAGGAGGACCCTCCCTGCACTTTGCCAGTCTTCTGCATTGTTAAAGGGACCTTTTAAAAATAACACGGCGATTTACTCATATCAACAGACGTTGCACTAAGTAAACCCGAGGAAAGTACTTTTATGTTCCGAAGCAGTTTTTCGTTAGTTGTACATGGTGACACAGAAAATATAGTAGAGTAGTAAGTCGTATTTTTTATTGTGTGACTTAGTTTAGTTTAGGGGAAAAATATTTTAGAATATGACGTTCTTCGTATAAATCTATGTAGTCTTCAGTAGGAACCTTCGGTCGGACACGTAAGGCGGGAAGTTTAAAACGCCGGATGTGACGTTTAGAACAAAAACGTTCGTTTTTCAGTTGGCATGGATTTGGTTTAATAAACATAATGTTAGGGCTTGATTGGTGGTCTATTATATAATAGTTTCATAATTAATCTGCGATAAAGGGTCACATTACAGCACCTTATTAGGAATGAGTAGCAAAGAAGCTAGTGGCTAACCGAAACCTTGTCGGTATTGGAAAATGTCTGCTAACGTTAATTAGCACAGTTGAACACAATGAGGAGAAAAGTGTCCAAACTAAGGCCGAGCCCAAATGAAGAGGCTCGACTGATACGAGAGGAGCAGGAAAGGAGGAGAAAACTACGAATACAACAGGTAACACACAGTCCTAGGTTTCCGCTTGCTTTCGTGTCAGTGATTTTTGATTGCGCACAGTATAAAAAACGGCAACTGAAGCTAATGTATGACGATCTCTAATTTAATTTAGTTGTCACATGTTCAAACGTGGCACATTCAAATTTTTTCAACTTAATCCTGTTTGAATTTAATCGGCAACACAATATCTAACTTAATCACTCTGTGATGTTGTTTTTGGAACAATTGTCTAGTTAGGTTTTGTCAGGATCACGTCAGATTGACATTCAGATTTTAAGGCGAGCGTTTCCAGACAAATGTTCAGACTTTGTATTTTGCATTGACTCTAGGTGCGGGAGCAGCAGCGTTGCATTGCAATACAAATCCGCCAAGACGTTGAGCGGAGAAGACAGTGTGAGTTAGAACAACTTGGAGAGGAGCTGAGGCATGGCTGGGAGCGCCAGCAAAGGGAGAAACTTGAGATGCTGCAGAGGTTATACCAGGAGAGCCTTCAGCTTCTGGGACAGGGACACAGGAGTGCAAAGGATAATGTAAGAACACTTTTTGTCTGCTATGGGAACCAGGCACTTTAACCTGTCTTTTAAGCGATAGCTTGTCATTACTTTTCCCACTGCAAACAAGATGCAAGATCAAAAAATATCAAACTAAGATGATTAAATGTTAATCCCCAAAGAAGGACAAACTAACCAAGACCAACATTTATCATCTAGTGATAAGATCATAAGTGTCTAGTCCAGGGGTGGGCAATCCTGGTCCTCGACAGCCGGTGTTCCTGTTGGTTTTCCAACTCTTCCTGCTGATCATCTTCATCAGGCGTTTCAGTTAGCTTTTCAGCTGCTGATTGACTGAACACACCTGATCGAACTGGGCAGGGACTGTTGGAAAACCAGCAGGACAGCTGCCCTCAAGGACCATGTTTGCCCATCCCTGGTCTAATGCAGTAAATGTTCTGGTCTACACAAAGAAACCTGACTTGGCAGCTGTAGCTCAGAAGGAGGTGGAAAATCATACCAAAGCAGAGGAACGTTATTGTGAAGCCCTGAAGGAGCTCAAATTACAGAGGCTTAAAGACCACGAAGTGCAAACTCTGTAAGTAACATCACAAATATGTTATTTCATCAGAATGAACTGAACATTCAAGTAAATACTGTTTTCCCCTAGAGCTATAAATGCCAGAAAGATGGCACTACAGACAGAAAAGGAAAGAGCAGCAAAAGTGGCCAGCCTCCCACCTCCTCCCCCAAACACAGTGAAGGTGATTATTCCCCTTGTGCCATGTTTCCGTCTCATCTTACTGTTATCTTACTGACAATGAACCTGAATTTAATTAATCACGTTTAAGCTTGGGCTTATATGCTTTATGTCTTTCATGTGTTGTGGTGATTTTTATGACATGAGCTATCACAAGATAAAATGTGTAAAGCCTGTCAGAGCAAGTGTCTTACCCTAATTGTGAGCTCAAATGTCTGTTCAGAACTGAAGGTAACATAGTCTTTCCCTCCTCAAGCAATACACTGATTCCAAGAATCCCCATGTAGTAAAGAAATCTGACGTAGTGGCCTTTGCGTTAACATATCACATGCCTGAATGCACAGTGAACAGAGAGGGACACGCACAGCAGGTGAGCCTCCTGGTTATTAGACTGTATAATCCTAAGCCAAAGGCTGACTAGTTTTCTTTCTCTCAGATTTTGTAATTCTTTTGCCTCTACAGACTAATGCCCATGAAGGAGCTGAGCTGGAGGCAAGGAGACAGCATCACTTACAGACGGATGAAAAGAGGAAAAGAGAGGAGCAGCTTGAAAAGTCCCGTCTTCGAGGGAAGGAAGCACTGAGGAGAGAACATCTTATGCAGGTAAAAGACCAACTGACAAACCTCCCGACCTGCTGTGATTGGTCCTACCAGAGTCAGAGACTGCAGGGCGTCACTCCTCCGGTTACAAGACAGTTGTCCCTTCTAAGAATCTCTGACGATACGCGACCGGCTGATGTTGCCTACTAAAGGATGAAATTAATTATTTTATTAGTATTAGAGTTGTTGCCAGCCAGGCTAATGCACAGGCTAAAGTTCCAATGTAAGCTAGCGCTACTCCGGAGTACTACCATGTCCAAAACACGACAAGTAGCAGCTCGTAACTGTACTCAAACCTCAGCGCAAGCTAAAAACAATAGACGGTTGAATATATTACCGACTCAACCTTTTTTTTTTTTAGTTTCTTCTTGGCATCCTGAAGCTAGTTTCCACCGCTCCTCTGACCACAAATACACACAAATGTCCCCGTCAGCAGTAGAATCCACAACTTCATCCAAGAGAAACTGGCAGCGGTAGATTCATTGCAGCGGTGGGATATTCAGTGTGCTTCTATCTGCGCAGACACACAATGCATCTAGCTCTCTGCTGTCTGTTGCAAAATGGGTTTCGCTCCAGCATGCTGACCCCGCCCCCTCCCCAATCCACCTGGTCCCACCCCCTCTCAGCCTGACTGTTGCTGGGGCAGGTACAGAGAAGGCCAGGAAGCACTAGTTGTAGTCTATGCGCACAGAGCAACCAATGTCTCAGGACTTTTGCAGAGAAATAAATGATAATTTCTCTGCATAGAGAATATGAAGTGTGTCCCATCATTCTTAAATACTACCCAACATTGTTCTGGTCAATCCTGATTGAAAATTGATAAAGTATCCTTTTTAATAGTAATGGCAAGTAAATCATTTCTTAACATGTTTAATAGTCTTTCATCAATCTGTGAAGGTCAGCTCATCAGTTTTTTATGCACTCCTGTAGGATCGTAAGCGCTTGCTTGTAGAGCTTGAGCACATGCAGCAAACAGATCTGTTGAGAAGAAGGCAGCAGGTGTCGCACATGCCGCCTCAGATTTTCCAGCCTCTGTACAAGAGACACGAGATGAGGGAGGACCTGCAGAGGGAGATGGAGTTTGCCTTTGAGGACATGTACACCGGAGAGAGGAGTAAGGGCCAGTGGTAAAATTTTTTGCTGTGAATGTGTTTTTTGTTTTGTTTTAAGAGCAGTCACAGAAGTGTGTGTCATGATTTCTGTATTACAAGTTTTATAGAATTTATTTACTTGTTTAGCTGTTTGTTTAATAAAAAAAATTCAATCCTAGGGGTTAAAGGTGACCTGATGGTCCAGTTGATGCCAGAAACTCTACCAGCTCTTTCAATAAACAGTCAAGACCAAGAGCTGGACATCACAATGGATGAAGTAGTGACACCAGACACTGAAAACGCACAACCTGATGCTAAAGAAGAAGCTGAAAGAAATGAGCAAGAAACACGTGTTCATGGTAAAGACATACAACATAAAAGCAGTTTTTAGCAGTTGTTCCAATTAATCTTTACTATTTATTCAAATCTAAAAACTCTGGTTTGTTCAACAAATGAATATTATTAAAACTAGGTACTTGAATTCAATCTGTCACGCAGCAGTCTAAATTCCTTAAAAGAAATAACACTTACATTTATTTTCTTTCAGTGCAGTCTGACAAACCCAAACCTGCTCCCAGACCAGCGCTGAGGAAACTCTTGGATCGTATCCAAAGCCAGAGGAGCCAGTGGGCTGACCACAGCAGTAGGGTCCCTACCACTGATTCATTTCCTGTTCTCAGCAATCAGGCTTCAGAGCACGACACAACCATCAACACAGGCTCCCTGACCAGTGAGGAGAAAGAAAACCCACCCCCTCTCAAGCTCCTGCAGCCCTCCCACTCACCTCTAGGTGAGTCATTTGTCTGGTCCAGAGCTGCAGACATCTGGTAAATTGCAGATGCTTAACATGACGTCCAAAATTTCGTATATTATTTTTCAAAATCAAAAGGTCAGGTCAGCACAATGTTAGTGTGTTTTAGTTAATTAGCACATTTTAACAATTTACTTTTAGATTTAGATTGCCAGAATTTGATTCTGGTCAGAGTTTAAATTAAGCTTCACATTCATAATGTGTCACAGTGTATCTTAATTTGACAGTAACCCTGCCTGGAGTTGAGTTGGCGGTGTAAAGGTGTCCTGTCAAACTAAACCTATAAAGATGGTGTTAGTGAGTAAGTGTTTTATATTACAGCAGTTGATTGGATTTACCTGTGTTATATTGACTTGATCAGCGTTGGAAACCTCAGGGGATTCAACAGAGTCTGAAACTCCAGCTCCTTGTGTACTGGTCAACAGAATGGAAGAAGAGGAGCAAAAGACAGGGGTATGTGATGATTTCTGTTCATCTGACACAGCACAGGTTAGTTTTGAAAGGAGCAGTGTCAGCTACAATTTAGGCAAGAGCCTTGTAAAGAAACCTTCAGTCTAATGATGAATGGCATAGTTTATACAGGCACTGAGACCACAAAAACCTATAACAAGCAAATGTATATATATGAGAGCTGAGCTTTGTTTTCTCAAGTCATCAGTAGTGCTACAGAATGTGAAGCCTGGTTTGGACAGATTTTTGAGGCAGATGTTTCGCATTACATAATGGGTTTAGATTTACTGAAAAGACAAGATTTAATCTGATTTCCAGATTAAAACAGATAAATGACTAAAGGTACTGTGGTAAAGAACCAAAAGCAAAGTGAATGTGAACACAGTGGAGGCTGGAGCCGTGTTGGAGTGATTCTCTGGAGATAGGACTAACAAACTTGAACCCAAAAAATTGGGTTCAAGTTTGCGTATGTTACAGAAAATGATGGGAGTTTGGTCTTGGTAGATGTTATGTTACAAAAGCCTCCGTTTGTTCTGCAGGAGGTGGAGCTGGAAAAGGAGAAGCAGTTGGTTTTACTTCAGCAGCTCGAGGAACAGAAGAGCCAGTTGGAGCAGTTGCTACTTGAGGCTCAGCAGGAAAGAGAACATCTGAAGTCGGCAGCGGAATCAAGTGTTACTCTACCAGCGGGGCCTCAACCTGTTGTTTCTGAGGTCCCTCCTACTGCTTTTCTAGTGCATCTACTAAAATCATAGATAGATAGATAGACAGATAGATTTTATTGATCCCACAGCGGGGAAATTCAATCGCTGGAAGAGCCACAAGAAGACGGCAAAGGAATTGTGCAAAAAAAGTAAAGACAAGAGCATAAAAAGGACATATGTGCATATTTACAGCTAAAGCATGTAGTAATTGCTGTTTCCTCAGTCTAATGCAGTGGATGAGAGGAATTGACAGGATGGATGTCAAGCCAACATCCTCCTGCACAAGCCTCTCCTCCAGCTTCTCCCTGTAGCTCTTGTTGGCCTGATTTGTATTTGAGTTCATGCTGGACTTGCCACTGCTTCTCTCTGTCCTCTGAGATAAAAGCCATCTTCTTGTTCAGTAAGGCTTTAAGTTCAGGGGTCACCCAGGGCTTGTTGTTGGAAAAGCACCTCACCCTCCGGGGTGGGTACCTCCACACACTAGTTGATGTAGTCTGTGATGCCGTGGGTCAGGTTGTTCATGTCTTCACAATGAGCGCTACAGAGTGTCTCCCAGTCTGTGGTCTGGAAACGGTCTCACAGGCCTCATCAGTCCATACTCTCTCAGACTTCTGTACATGTTCTCTTCTTGTTGTATTAGTCATTTTAATAAATATTGAGTGAAGATTGTTTTTTAGAAAATTACTTGTACTTTTTTTAAGTTTAATGCCTTGATATGTCATCATTCAAGTTTTCACATGCAATTTACCCCATTATACAGCTGGGAACCCCAGCAGGTGAAGATGACCACACCAGAAGGATCAGGCAATACCAGCGACAGATGTTGGAACAAAAGAGGTGCGTGCGTGCGTGAGTGAGTGTGCTTAGACTTGTGTGTGTATTCATTCATTTATTATCGTTGTAGGATTCACCAGAGGTCGTTGGAAGTGGCTCGCCAGCGTCTGGAGGAATATCAACGAGCCTTACGAATACGTTACAGTGTGACCTCATGCCTGCTGCTGCCTGCTGTCTCCCATCCGGGCCTCTCTCAATCCCTGCAGACTACTCAGTCTGTAAATCTTCCAAATTTGCTGCAAGTCCCTATGACCTTAGCAGAGGCTGCAAATATCCCTGTTAAAATGCAAACTTCTATGGAGGTTCCCACCAGGGAACCAGACATGCAGGTTTCAACTGTCTGTTCTACTGGCTCCAGCTTTGGTGTTGGTTCCAAGTTGCTGCCAGATAAATTGAAACCTATGTCAAACAGTCTGAGGAACCAGCAACTGGATGGAGTAACGGAGCAGCCAGGCAGTCTGAGGCCCTCATCATCCTATACACTATCAATGGCTAACAAACCTTTCACAACACATCACTCTGCAAACATCCGGCCCCTGTCTGGACCTGTCCATCCCATTAGTCGAAGCGTCACCGAGAGCTCCTCTCCCCTTAAAGGCTGTGTAGACACAAGATCTGGGAGCTTTTTACAAATGGACTCGCTGGATTTTAAAAAGCTACAAATAGGGTCCCTTAGGACAGAAGAGGACGACTTGGACTGTCAGAGAAATTATGTACAGGAGGTCCAGAGGGGAGGGCTGGGGCAGAGAGTGGAAGTGGTGCCGCCAAAGCAGCAGGAAGAGCAGAGACATGGACAGAAAGTGCAAATGGAGCAGATGAAGCAGCAAAAGAAGGTTTTGCATGCTCTCATTCATAGTAATACACAAGTAAGTGAGGTGTCCTTAGCTGTTTTAATGTTACAGTGTACTAACTCTTTGCAGCTGGTTCCAGAGCCACAGGTTGTAGAGAACACCAAGCAAACTCGCCTCCAATTACTCACCTCCCTGCTAAAAGCAATAGAGGAGTCCAGTGGAGGAACTTTGTCTCACCTGGAAGAACCTCCCCGTCTACACTCACAGATTAATCATGACCAAAGAGGTAACTGAGATGTTGGATTGTGAAGTAAAGTTCCCTTTTTATGTCACACATTCATACTTCAAATTTCTGAAGCGTGGTGTTATCCATGTTTAAGACCCTGACATCCAGACCGATGCTCCCAGGCCTGCATCAGTCCTACATACAGGAATTCACCCCTCCCATCGTGTCACGAAGCCCCCCGTGACTCGAGTCAGACTGGGAACCGTGAAGGTGATGACTGAACAGCACGAGCTCAGTGTGATTCAAGAGGTGGAGATGCTAGCTGATAACAGCCTGATAACCGGTAAGGGAAATTGATTTTCTCACATGTCAATCTATGGAGGAAAATGTCAGGTGACCGGACTGTAATTTCCATCCCCAGGTGCAGAGGGTAGTGTGGCTGCTTCCCACATTGCAGACTCGGGAGGAGTCTGGGAAGCGCATGAGGAATGTGAATGGTCTGTAGCCCTGGACGATGCTCTGCAGCCATTCGCCTTGTCCGGCTGTGGGCAGCCGACAGATGAAAGTCTGTCTGGGTCTACAGCGATTTCAGGAAGTTGGAGAAAGCGACTGCTGATGGGAACAGGGCCCTCTCATAAACCGTTGAGGCCTGGTGTGTGCGAAGATCAGCAATTATTGAAGGGAGAGCGCAGGCAGAGACACTGGATTAAAAGGATTCTTTCATTGTTTTTCAGATCCAGTGCTCAGCGTTAATTCACCTCTTTCCTCTGACTCTGGAAGAGGAGCTGACCTTTCTGGTCCTGTGGTCTTAAGCTTCCCGTCCCACACAGAGGTAACCAGCTCACGATGTGCAGAACAGCTCATAGTGTCCTCTGAGGTTCACATGTTGTGGATCAGTGATGAAAATTAGCCGAATCTGAGCTTGTTGGCAGTCCCTGCCTCGGCCTGTGATCTATGCTCGAGAAGCTGTTTCTTTTTTTGTTTTTGTGTGTCAATGTATGTGCATTTGTGTTTGTTTGTCCTGAGCGATGATGTCAAATTCTCAAACCTGAAGTGTATTTAATATACATTTCCTGATGGTTTCTACACTTGAACTGAGCTCAGTAAGTGACTAAACCTTCCATAATTTGTGTCAGTAACCATGCTCTGCTCTGTGTTAGTCGCCCCATAGGGCTGCTGACTCTGACTGCCTCTCATCCACCATTTCAACCGGCAGCTACATCTCCACTGAGCCTGATCAGAATGCCGGTGAGAGAAAACAGCATCTTGTGTTGTTGGTACATTGTCCTTCTGAATCTGACCGGTCCCCTTCCGCAAACCACCTGTGTTACTGCACAGGGCAGAAAACGATGACTTGAAATTTTAGAGCTTAGCTGGTTCATTGACACAAATGATCAGCTGCTCTAGTTTACAAAGTCAGAAACATTTTTGGTACTTCTGTCTTCCACAGACAGATGTGACCAGGAAGTCAGCACGGGAGCAGATCTCATCCATATTGGTTCTCTGCCCGGTCAAAGTTCCACTGCAGGAGGTCCTCTGTTTAATGATAGCAGTATCCAGCAAATCATACAGAAATACATGAGGGAACTTGACATTTCCCTGAGCACGTGTGGGATGGCAGGTATCATACATCCTTTTTCCTTCCTCCTCTATCTTTCCAAACTGATTGCAGTATTGTACACACACTTGCTAAAGCACCTGCTCACCTACTGATTAATATGATTGTAGATCTCCAAAAAATTAAGTGTGTTGCTTGAAACTGTTACCATGTTAACTTCCTGAGATTTTATTTCTTTGTTGATATCAGCTTGTGAAGCTCCACATGTGGAGGTACCAATAACTTCAGTTCAGCGGTCTTTGGGTCAAGCCCCAGAGCATGGAGCTGCCACTGGGGCCAGGTCTGTGAGTCATGGGCCTTCATCCTCAAATGCAGCAGGCACACGGAGGAGCACTCAGGTCAGTTCATTACTGTGTGGAATGAGTTCAAACTGTTCATCTGCATCATCACTTACATTTAACTACCAATACATTATAATTGTGTTCTGTGGGGTTTCTGTGACAGGAGTATAACTGTTTAGCAAGTCCAGTCTTGAGGCCTGTGCTCCACAGTGAAGACCCAGACGTTGTTCAACTGGCAGAGGAGTCATCCTGTGTTGGTTCTGAGCAGTCTGCTGAGGTGCCACTGGTCGGACACCCTTCTGCTCACTCGTCCATGATTGGTCAGCTGCCAACGTGCTCAGATCCAGATGGATGGGATTCCACTATGAGTCGGATGATTGGCAGCACTCATTGGCTGAGTAGGGGAGAAGATTTCTACGCCGGTCACCTCATGGGTCTGCTGGGTTTGGAGCAGTCAACTACCTGGCTGAATGATGGTCAAGGGGAAAGCCAGATGAGACCGCTGGTCGGGGAGCTGGATGAGCATCACAGTGAAAGCTCCGGTAAACAACGGATCCAGGCTAACACTGAGGCGTTCGTGTCCAGTTGCTAAGCTGTCATCTGATTCTCTATGTTTAGGTGAAAGAAGCCATGTGGAGGCCAGCATGCTTCATGGCACTGTTCAAAGCTTGGATCCAGACCTGGCCCCAGAGAGGACAGAAGGTACCACAGACATGAGCAATGAGGACATTTTTTTTAGCCAGACGTGTTTTTATCAAACAAATGTTATGATGGTTTGTACACTTAAACTGAGCTCTGTCTTAGTCTTTTTGGACTGTTCTCATATTTTTCACTGCTTTCAGCATCTTCTGGCTTGGACTCGTTTTACCCGCTCCTGCCTGAGGTCACACACAACAACACTGCAGATCTTTCCACGTCCTTCCACTTGCCTGAACACGATGTTCCAGACTCTCCTGTAGACCAGTCAGCCTGGGGACTGAGCCCTGTTTCCAGCCCTGCGAATGAGACCCACCCTGACCAGATGGTGGGGTCTGAAAAGTCCCCTGAGCGCCTTCGCTCACAAGAGCAGTACATGTGTTTATCTGTGCTCAGGGAGCGTCCTGCTATTAGCACTGACGTGGATCCAATGGCAGTGACTGTATCACATTTACCCCTGTGTGACACATCTGACATGTCCACGCTGCAGGAGGAGGTTGACGGGAGGAATGACGGAGACCCGGTCACAACCGAAGGCCGCTGTGCTGTAGAGCATAGTTCAGACCTCAGATATGACTTTCCTGTCCTCAGTAAAGTGTTGGTATGGCTAAATGTTTGTTCACCTTGTTTCCCCTTTATGTGAAGCTGTGTTTTGTAATTTGTGTTGAGTTGCTGGCTATGTTTTGTGCTTCTAGGACGTCTCCAGTGAGAGAGAGCTTCTGGAGCGATCAGGGATAACTCTAGTGAGTCTTGCTGACACCACAGTGGATGAACGTGAAGAAGATGAACAGTCAGACAAAGAGTATGAGAAAATACAGAAAGAGAAAACGGTAAATAGACAAATATCACCTTCCTGGAATCCACCATGAACGCTGACCTTTTCTGATCTTTACATAAACCTCAATTTTTCAGGGGCCAGAATTCACATTATTGCCAGAAGAGAAGCACCAAAGCTGTCCAGGTACATGAACATGTCTAATGCAGGGGCAGCACTGGGAGGCTTTCACTCATGTGTCCTGGGATGAACTGTGTGTCGTTGTTCTCCCTTCATCCAGTGACATTTCTAGAGTTCCAGTGGACTCCTGGCAGAAACTTGGAGGAGGATGTTTACCGACAGAAGCGTGCAATCCTACTTCACAAATCATCCCAAAGAGTGGAGAAACTTAAAGCCAAAGGCTGTGTGGCCAAGAGTAGACCTGAGATGACCAGAGGCCCAGCTAATTCTGAACCGGTCACCTCCAAAGCAATAAGCAAGTCAGGACCTCACCGGAAGATCCCCAAACCAAACACAACTGGAGGCTCTGGCTCTTTTGAGCAGAGATCACTCCTTCAGCCTCCTCCAGGTATTAAATGGGCACCACCCTAAGTTTTAAAATGTCGATTAACCAATGTAACCCAATCAGACCAACTTCCATTTGGCTGATGTCCAAACAGGGAGACCTTGCAGACTGCAAATAGTGGACGGAGTGAAGACCTTCACACCAGAGCCCAGAAAACGAGACGTTTCTGAAATGCACCAGAGAACTCGAAGGTACTGGATAAGTAAAATCTTTCAACATGCTTTCAGCGGTAACGTTGCTGTCCTACATTGTCCTGGGTCTGCGTAGATTGTACGAGCAGCTGGAGGAGGTGAAGCATCAGAGAGCTATGAGGAGTAGGCATGAGGCTTATGCACAAAACCGACTGAAGGCCAAGGAGTTCCACAAGGTGAGCCGTGTGACATGACCCTAAACCTGCTGTCAGGTCGAAGCTAAGACTGTTGTCCAACCGTCTCTTCACAGAAAACCCTACAGAAGCTTCGTGCCAGGCAAACGTCACCGTAATGGAGTGTTTTCTGGTTGTACTGTATATTTTATCAATAAACCTTTTACTTTTACACAAGTTTTAGCATTGTTATTTTTATTTAGGCAGGTTAAGCTCAGGTCTCCTGATGACATCTACAAACTGTTTCCCTCCCACCAAAAGGCCACAGTGGCAGATATGTCAGTTTGGATGGGGCTTAAAGTTTAGAGAAGGTTATCGTCTTAGGACTTTTCTTCTCCATGGCAGCCTGAGCCGACTTCATCAGATCCTGAGTCTGGAGCATGCTCATATTCCACGTGGCCTGAAACAGGAGGAACCAGGTTTCCTGTGTATTGGGACCAAGAGCCCAAGCGGGACAAAATGTTTAGAATGACTTTGTTACCATGTAGTCCAGTGCCTCAGGAACACTGTGGTCTCTGGCGTAGAGCAGGTTGATTTTGGTGCCCTGCACAGCTACAGGGCTCCGAGCAGCGATTTCACCAGCCATCTCCAGAGCTGCAGCCATCATGGCCTCCCTATCTGCAAACACGCGGCTGGAGAAAGTGCAGGGTGCTTTAGAACCATAGGCTTTTATTTTGTACAGTACAGCAAAAATAATAACAAATTAGGCAATTAGTTACATTAACCGAAACTAGAAAAGATGGAATCAGTTTTTACTCCGATCACTGTCTACATGAATGACTCACCTGACCAGGCCGCTGCTCTTTGCTTCATCTGCGTACATCTTCCTGCCTGTCAGAGCCAACTCGTTCACGAGGCTGGTGAAGACATGTCAGAGCCATAAGAAGCTGTGGCACTGTAAAATGTGAAGCGGGTTTGTAAGTAGGGGACAGGGATCCGAGGTGGAATCCAGGGTTCTGTCTAATGCAGCTCACTGATGAATCATTAGCATTAACTTCGATGAAACTTCAGATAGTGAAGTCAAAACATCAGTTGAAATGGGTCAGCGCTGCCAAGTTCTGTCGTGCAGCGAAAGGATGAGGTTACCTGCGGCTGCCGATGACTTTGGGAAGTCTTTGAAGAGTTCCAACATCTGCCGCAAGTCCAATATCAACTTCCTGCAAAGTCCACCAGACACCGGTTAAACTAAAGTTATACAGAGCGTTTCTACCTTTAAGCACCTGCTCAGGTATTACACACACCTTCACTTATGAGGCCTGAAATACCTTGTCATTTCTGTTCCTCTCATCAGCTTCATTTCCTTTGCCTCAATTATTGATGTACTGAGTGTCTTACCTTCACCTGGAACCAGGCATCCTGGGTGCACAGGCGAATGTCACAGGCTGTGATGAGGTCAACACCTGCACACAGAAACACACGAGGATGTATACTAGGAGGTGCCTTGTTCACCAGGCTGCAGGTAGCTGCTGGTGAGCGGAGGTATTACCAGTCCCCATTAACAGTAATGTGTGATGAGGACGTTTCACCTCCTCCAATGCAGGCTCCGTGCACAGCCACCACAACTGGCTTTGGACTCTAGGAAAAGCAACACAAATGCACTTGTATTAACAGATTTAAGGCTACTTCTTACAGTGTTGCCAATACTTTGTGTTTGAAGGTGATAAATCTAATATAGGTTTAATAGAGTATAACCGGTGGTGGCTTGCCCTGGAGTGAACTAACTCCAAGCTGTTTTTCCATTAGTTATGCAGAACAGGAAGTTTCTACAAAACAAAATTATAACCTTGAAGGCAGAATTCTTGACCAAGTTGCTATAATTAAATCCACTACACTGCAGGTGTACCTAATGAATTGGCCAGTGAGTTAACAACAGATTTTCTGTTGACTTAGATGACTACAAAAGTAAATATCTGCTTGATGGCTTGTTTGTTGGAGAGGAGGTTGATTGATCAATGAAAACTATCTACGCTGATACACAGCACAACAGAACCACATTTCATCTCTGACCTTCTCTAGAACAGAAAAGGTTTCTTGATACTTGGAAATTTTTTTCCGGAGGTTCCAGGAAATTCTGGCCGTGTCATCTCCCTCTGGTTGAAGGATGTTGCTGGCCATGTCCATCAGGTCTATACCTGGACAGAAAAAAGCAGCTCTACTACAAACACTGTGCCATTCAGAAACACATCACACCGTCCTGAAACGCACCAGCTGTGAAGATCTTCCCTGCTCCACAAAACACCACCACTCTGCAGTGTGGGTCTGCAGCAATCTCGTTAAAGCAGTCCACCATCTCACTGAAGGGAACATGACACCAGCGTTTGTCACTATCATATGAAGTGTTTACCAATAGTGTGAGGACACAGACGGTGATTAGTCTCTTCATTAAAAGAAAACCTCAACGATTTTCAATAGGGGTTGACCAAAACGATCTTGAATGATCATTTAAATAACTAATAGCTGTAGTGGGTGAGCCCAAAGCAAAAAAAGGCCTATGCCTGTTTCAGAGGCTTTTTGCAGATGAATAGATGATCATTTCTCTGCATAGAAATTATGGAGCAATCTGAGGATCCCTTCATTCTTAAATACTACTAAATACTAGAGATTGTTTTGGTCCACCCCCATTGAAAATCGGTGAAGTTTTCCTTTAAAGACTCTGAACATGTTACCACAACAGCAACTCTACCCAATATATCACAAAAACAATATTGAAATGAAATCCATCCTTTAATAATGTTTGACCGAACTGAAACGTCTGAACGGAGAACCGTCGTTTTCCTGTTTGTATTAAAGAGAAGATCCATTGGCACTTACCTCCAGAAAGCTGTGTTCATAGCGTTGCGCTTCTCCGGGCGGTAAAGCTCCACTTGTGTGATGGATTGTGCTGGACGTGTGACGGACAGGGTGGTGTAAGGAGACGTAGGACCGGTGGAGGACATGGCTCTGAGCGCAGCGTGAGCGGGCAGCCACCGCCTGTCTGAAAGGAGCAAACCAGCGGAAGAGTCTACATTTCTCTGCCAACACACATCAACACAGGCTCAATCCATCAACTATTAGTCCGTCTTTCATTCTCTCTGACTCAGTGTTGCAGTCTGACCTTTCGCCTACTTCGTCAAACCAACCGTTGGCTCATCTAAGATTAATACACGTCCAATGGCAAAGACTCCAACTAATAACCAAACTACCTCGCGCCGTTTTAGAGGTTTTACACCAGTTAATTACAAACGCGTGACAAAGAATGAACACACTAAACCAAACCAGCCACTTACTGTTCATGAGCGCAGACCTGACAATGCCAGACAACATGTCCGTACGAGCGTCTGCACCGAGTTCAGAGACTGGACTGAAGCGAACAGAGCGCAGGCTGGGGGCCGGACTCAGTAGCTAGCACAGATAGCACAGCTAACGACGATTAGCCGCCTCTTTGTGACGCTATGTACTGCTAAGTCACGTGGTTGGTATCGTCTGGGCGGGACAAGCGCCAATGCAATAACAACTTGTCAACAAATGGTCATGATGGGAAAGTTTGACATCCACAGATCCAGATTTAAGACCCTCCCATCATCACTATAATAAATCTCTACAATTGCTACAGAATAAAAATTCCGAGCATACAATTGGCCTCTGAAGAACTCTTCAAAGTAATACAAACTCACTATTTTTATATGTTCAACGTCAACTTATTGCCAAGTACATTAATTTTTAGTTATACTTCTGTGTTCTCTGATGCAATATGTGTATGTTGATGTGTACATTGATGTTGTTTTGAATGCTATATTAAACTGATATATTAAAAATTTATAATACAAAATTGTTACTGTAATATACTTTTGGAAGTAAGTTTACAATGAATAAATAAATAAATACAACTAAATTAATTAAAGCTTTAATTTTAGAACTCTCTCCTAAAATGTCCTGCGTGAGAGGGGTCGGCTACAATCCTGGCTGCCTGTCTCCGGCTCCTGAAGAGACGGGAGGTGGTCGTGTTTAACGGCTGCAGTTCGGCTTTGTCTCTGGCTGTGGTTGCAGCGAACCAGACTGTGATGGAGGACGTGAGGATGGATTCAGTGATGGCAGTGTCATTCCCACTGTCTCCAGATTGTTAGTGCTGCACCAAGACGCCAGACTGATCTCATTTCTGTAGGCCGACTCATCTCCGTCAGAGATGAGGCCGATGAGGGTGGTGTCATCGGCAAATTCAACAGATGCTTAAGTAAATAAATGGTCTCTTGACTTTGTTGTACACAAAAACATAAAAAACAAGTGTAGCTGTATATAACTGTGTATATTAACCTCACTACCAAAGACAAATGCAGCTTGGCTGAGGAGCTGAAGATTCTTTACGCTGTGGTCTGTGGGGCAGCAGCATGAATGTACAGACAGTAACAGACTGGACAAAGTGATCAGGAGGGCTGGTTCTGTTCTGGGGGTGGAGCTGGACCCCCTACATGCTGTAGCTGAGAGGAGGATGCTGGTCCAACTCCTCTCTATAGACGACACCTCCACCCCCACACAGTGTGTGGCTGGACAGAGGAGCACCTTCAGCCACAGCTGATCAGTATTAGGTTCTCCACAGAACGCCAGCGGAGAACCTTCCTACCGGTGCCATCAGCCTGTACAACTCCTCCTCTGTCTGGAAGGGTTGATCCTCATCCATGCAATAACATGTATAATACAACTTTAGCTAGTAATTAGATGTGTGTGTAGATGTGTTAGCATTCTTATTTTTAACCTCCCTTCCTTCTTGAGTGTACCTCCAACTGTGACAGCGATCAACGTATGCACAATAATTTCCCTCCGGGGGGAACTAAGTTTTTTTTTTTTTAAACATGCACACACTCCCTCCTTCGTGTCATTCATCTGATGCTCTCTCAAACACACAATGCACTTTCAAACCCTGGATAATTTTGTTCTAAAACTGTTTAGTCCTCTTTGTTGTTAAAGGTGTAAAGATGTTGGCTGTAACAGAACAGTGCATGTGTAAAGAGGTTTTGGGATGATATTCATAGCTAGATGTCCTTGAACAACATTCCCCCTTTCTCTTATGCATGTTACTTATTACTTACACAACTTGGATTCAGGAATCTCAAGTATTGTAAACTTGATTTTACGTCTGCACAAATATCCGATCCACATATGCTAATGAACAGTTGTACTTCCTACCTTTTTTTGGTAGAATTTACTTCAAGAATTTCTCTGCTGTTTTAGTGCTCAAGTTGCTTATCATCTGTGAACATTATTAGCTGTATTGTTTTAATATTTTTACTTTAATACTTATCTTTTGATTATCCCTTATTGTGCCCAATTGTTGTTCCCCATGTTTTAAGATATTTATGAAAAATCGATTTACATCAAAATATATTATTTGTAGTGTTGTAGCTGTCCTCCGCATCTGCTATCATGCCTTCTTGTAGTATTGTGGAGACCTACATCCCCAGTCACTTTATGAGGTACGCCTTAGTAGTAAAGGGTTGACCAACCTGTCTGTCACAAACAACCATGCCACGTTCCAAGTCACATCAATTACTTTTCTTCCCCGTGCTTAAGTGCACTGAGTTGCTGCTGTGTAAGTGGCTGATTAGAAATTTGCATTAACGAGCAGTGGCCAAGTGTACCTAATAAAGTGGGTGGTGGTATCTCTCCACATAGATGTGTCTACATAAACAAATTTATCAATATCATTTTGTTAACTTGTGCAATAATTATTACCCAGGATTCCAAACCAACGACACTTTAGTAATTGCATCCTTATTCTGTGGACACTTTGCATCCAGATGCTCCAGTATCTGTGCGTAGCTTTGTCCATTTCAGTAATACTCTGCTGTCGTCCCGTGCAATTTTCAACTGTGGGAATAAAACATTAATAATTCAATATGGTTATTAGTAACAGAGCAAGATGCTGTGTTTCATAAGAGGCTTAATAGTCGGTCATTGTAAAGATCAAAGCAAGTGTCATATCCTTAAACTTGGAAGGAGACACTGGCACAATAACTTCAAGTTGAAACCTACTTTTAATTTTCTTAGAACAAAACAAGTCTCCATTTTCCATTTCAGACCTGGAGAAAAAAAAAAACTGAATAGGCAGCAATTTAAAAAAAAAAAAAAGGTGGGGGTGGGGGGGATCCAAAACAAAAACAACTGAGCTATAATAAAAGTTTCAAAACCCAATTCTTTTACAAAACCATGTTTTAACTGCCACTGAACCACCCGAGCATAAAACCAAGTCTCTCAAATATGCTTTCTGACAGCTTACTGTTATATCATAATAGAAAAGTAAAAAGGACAACTTAATATCAAAGACACAAAAGGTACTGACACTCTAGAAACCACATCTGTAGGATAAATATCAAAAGCATTTTCTTTTTAAATCTGCTTAACAGACAAACAATGGGAGTTTGGACTTGAAGAATCAAATTGTGATGGTAGCATCTGAGGCATTTTCTTTAAAAACCTGTTTATCCCAATCATGATTCAAGTACATGAACATGGGAAGGGCAGAGCGAGCAGCTACGTGGATGGGCTCAGTTGGCGTGCTGAACAGTGGAAAAACAGAGTTTGAGGGTGTAGGGGTACGGACCAGCTGGAACAAAGACAGAAATAAAGTAAGTCAGAGGACTCATGGCAAAGTCTATTTGATGTCTGATCAGTTGGTGGTAGAAAATTGATTTTGGAGAGCTCTATTATTTATAGTATACAATTAGTTGTGCAGAGTGTGTCTGTGAAAATAACAGTCAAAAAGCAGGAACCTTCCCATCACCACAGAGGTCAAACAGGGCCTTACTTGCGTTTTTCATCTGATAGTGGTTCATCATGGCCAAAGCCTCCATGGCATCATTGATGGACTCCCACTCCAGCAGACCTGAAGCACTGCGGTCACTGGGAGCAGCGCCACCTGGTGGTTACATCAGTCAAGCCTTAGAGCCCAACACCCCTTATACCAGAGGCGTTTCAACATTTAACCAAACTGTAAACAACATTGGTCAAGTTCTTGTTGTCTATTGCATGACACGATTTGCTATTGAAGTTTCCAGTTGTCAGCACAGAGAGCCGTTAAAAACAAAAAACAAACAACTTACTCTTTCCTGTGAACATTTTTACATTGACAGGGCACTTCACACCAATTTCATCGCAAATCTGTAAAGAACAACACATTAGTGAAGAACACATTCTGATGAAAACACACATTCACATTCCCTCCACAGACCTGAGAGAAAACCTCTGGAGTGACATCTGGCTGGGCGTTGAAGAAGTGCAACACGTTGCTCGGGTGTTGAATGCGGTTTTTGGCTGCCTGTTCAGGTGAAGTGAACCGGTTGTTCCTGGACCCGTGGAAATCCTTAAAACTGCTTGTACCATCCTCAAGCTCATAGCACTGACCAGGAACAATGGCCTGCTGCTTGGACACACTGCAGGAGGAGATAATTGCAAATGTATGGAGTTGTGTATAAATGTATGGGATGTATGGATTTGCGCGCTCAGATTTCCAGCACTCTCACTCAAATCCTCGCTGTCAATTCGTCTCTCATTTGCTCTCGCTTCTACGACCCAAGACAATCCTATCAAAAGTCACCAGCCAATAGGAGGCCAGGCCTGCTGACCAATGACGTGACGCTTACCTTTCCCATGCGGAAGAGAAGCAATGAGAACGTAAAAAAGGAACACTGATGGTATTTTGGTTAAAACTGTAAATAAATTAACGCTAGTGGATACAAAGCATTAACGGTCTAATGTGATTTTTATTTTGTTATACGATGTATGTTTGTCAATCTAGCTCTTACGTTGGTTTGAGCAATGAAAGAATAAAGGGTCATCGGACAGTAAAGCTGAGACTTTTGACTAGACACTACAATATTCATAAATAAAATTTGATTATATTTCAACCCGTTTAGCAAAACTGTTTAACTTACAGCACCCGTTTATTACACTGGAGGAAACCGTTGAAGTGTTTCAATAAGTGTGGAAGGTAAAAGGGGAAATTAAACATGTTAAAAGTTAAGTGGGAAATCTGACATTTTCTGAGCTGAGTCCAAGGTGACTTCATTCTCCACACAGATGTTAAACAAATGTTTCATTCGATTTCCTACACTAGCCGCAGAAAGAGGTGAGACCAAAAGGATCTGCACAAAGAATCTGCCGCTGTTGCCATTCACTTGAGCTGGTGTCTGTCCTGACCCTGCACCCGATGAGCTGCAATAACAACTGATCACTTATCAGTCTGACTGGTTAAATCTGTTTAACGATCTAAACGTGGTGCTGACGTGGGGCTTGACCTACACGTAGACTTTATAGGGTGACAGCTTTATTTCATCATGTTCCAATTCTCTGTGAGACATCAACAACCAATGGCTCGGATGAAGTTATTTTCTCTGTACCTAGTTAAATTATTCTTAAATAAAAAAACAGATCACCTTTCACAAAAAAATAGAATGAACGTGTCATAACATCATACGATGTACTAGTCCACTCTTTCTGTTGTCTTGTTTTTTGGGGAGGCGGGGGGGTTGGATTTGTGGTCTGTGTTGTGAATTTTTAGTATGGGGGTTAAGAGTAATTGCAATTCTTTGTAGGTTGACTTTGACATTTGATACACCGAACTGGTAAGACTTCACTTTGCCTCTTTTTCGCATGGGAAAAGTAAGCGAAAATGTCATTGTTCAGCAGTTCCGATTGGCCGGTGACTTTTGATAGGATTATCAGACGTCTTTGAAGCAAGAGAGAGAGCGTGAGAGGTTTTGAAGGAAAGCAGCAGAAACGAGGGCGAGGAGGATTTGAGCGAGTGCACGAGAAATCTGAGGGCGCAAATATAGATTTGAACTCGAGGAGAGTAAATCTTAGCGCGAGCAGATGTGAAGGAAGGGTTTTGAGAGAAAGCATGACAAATCTGAACATTAAATCATTAAAGTGCGCTCGCAAATTGATTGATTAAAAATAGCGATCCCACCCCATAAAAATGAACATTCCATGCATTGTACAATTGGCATTGGCAAAAACAAAAACTGTGGTGTGTGTGTGGATTGTGAGATAAATTACATCAAACAACCCTCAGCTCTGAATAGATGAGGTACCATCTGCGTCAAACAGCCTCAAATTTTAGACGTTATTCTACACTTTTCTACTACTCCGTTTCAACACATGTTTGAGTCCAACTTAAGTCTGGAGCTCACCACTGGACAAGTGAAATGCTTCAACCGGGCAGTAACTCACCACACATTAAGTTTCTGCCCAAAGAGAAAGTTGTTGTTGAGGTGAGTGATGGCCCGATCCACTGCATAGCAGTCTCCCATTTCTACCATGGCTGCTCCAGGTTTGCTCTTCATGAACTTCACCTGCAGAATGTGTAACCAAACAAGACCAACTAGTCCAGGTCAAACACGCAATTGGCAGTAGACCCTAAAACTGCTTAAATTCTTATTTAATCTACCAGTGAATTTAACAACTGAAGCTAAACAGACACTTCATAA
Organism: Betta splendens; assembly: GCF_900634795.4. NCBI lineage: Eukaryota > Metazoa > Chordata > Actinopteri > Anabantiformes > Osphronemidae > Betta > Betta splendens. Next base: position 21,009,716 of record NC_040893.2, on the reverse strand, counting down.
AGTCAGTGTTGGTCAGATACTGACCCGCTCAACGTTGCCATAGAGACAAAAAATATTAAAGACACGGTCTGCATTCATCTTGACCGGTTCCAAGCCATACACCATGACCACTGGAGAATCAGCATGGGCACCGTATTCGCCAGGAGGAGGGGGAGGTGGTCCATAGCCCGGCCCGTAGTTTCTTCCCCCACGTCCTCTCATTGGTGGGCCCATGCGGCGACCCTCGTACGGTGGGGATCCGTAGCTTTCATCATAGCCATGGTATCCACCTCCTGAACAAAGAGGCAAAACAAAGACTGTAGGAAAACTAAAAATAAATAAATAAATGATGGAGCTATTCATGAACAGATTGCTCAACTCAAGTGAATGTTCCACTTTAACACAACTTCTAGAAATAAACAGCAGGTATATAGAAGCCACTGCGTTTATGCCTTACCGTACTCGGGCGGGTGGTCTCCCAGCAGAGCAGGCTGCCTCTGGCGCTTGTTGGGGTTTGCATTCACATCTTCTATGAGCACAAGAAGCGGAGACATAATTGGGACAACTCGAGACTGTCTGAAATATACATGACAATGCCTAAACATTTACATTATGGTCAACTGAAATGTTTAAAGCCTGCCTCTGCACAACCTTTGTATTTTTTATCTGGGTTGATTTTAGGAAACATGCATTCCCAGGTCGAGCCTCCAGACGGGCTACAGCAATTAAACTGAAACGCTAAAAGCGAGCAGAGTGTTGACATTAGTTAAGGAGACTGAAGAGGGAGGCATGACAATGTAACATTAACATGCTGCAACGCATGGGGTGAGGACAAAGATGAGGTGGGAAGAGATGAATTAGATGTGAGAAAGGCAAAAACATCAAACACTACTACAATAAACGTCACTAGTCAGAAAAAATTCAAAAGTGTATGCTGACACACACCTGCACTGCTTCCGTTACCATCTGCATCACCATCTGTACAATGCACAATAACCACACACATTTAAGACAGAAGCCAGGTTAATAGATGACATTTTTTTAAATTACCTCCATTAAAGTGTCAAGAGATGCAGTGAAAGCACTCCTGACCAACAGCTGTGACGGCTCTAAAGGCAGAAAGTAACAACACCGCCTTAATGCAACCTGACCAACACCAGTAGCCACTGTGGCTGGTGGAGGAAACGCTCCCCTTGTCCAGGTGTTGTGTGTGATTGACCCATGACGCATGGTTGGTCATGGGCCGAGCACACTGTACAGCCTTGAATTCACAGCCTTGCCCCGGATTGAAGAAAAAAAAATGTAATAACAAGAACAATACACGTCCAAAGAACCAGATAAATTCCCAACGGAGCAACAAGACAACATTCATTAGACTTTAGTGCGATTAGAAAGGCCGGCTGAGTGAACAACAGCCTGTTCCAGAAAGTGTCATGTCAGTCGTATAGCCATGTTGGGTGCTGGGCTTTGCAGTCATGTGGTGCTGTGCGGTTATGTCCCCTGAGGGTGGGCTGGATTTACTTACTGCAGTCTTACAAACAGTGGGAGGACGACATTTGCAGCAGCAGCAGCAGCAGCTCCACCACTCAATTCATTTCATCCATACTCTTATCCATTTCCTCTTATGGAGAAACAAGTCTTCGATTCATCAAGTTGAAAGGTCCATTGGTGGTTGTTTGGCTGCTGTGTCCATCCTTTTTGATCCTTTTTGGAAAAGTCCACTTAGCACCCACTGGTAGACCTTGAGGCTGCCATAGAGAACATTTCTGTTGGAAGCTGGCTCCTCTTAGCCGCAAATTGCCAAACCTGCATCACATGGAAGGTGTTACACAGGTTCTAAAGACTAAAATATATATGTAGAGTATTTTAAAAAGCTGCACTCAAAGGGACGCTAAACAGGGATGCATTAAGTAAGAAAACCAGGAGGAGGTAAAGATGAGGAGGAAGCGCAAGAGAGAAAAGCTGAATTCCATGTGGGAGGAAACACAAAGGCGAAATGGGCCTGGCTGAGTGTGCTTGATGGTGTTGTCAGCAGTGTCTTGTCTTCATCAGTTGTCCTGTGTTGACTCCAGTGTGACTGGCTACAGCTTGTTTCGGGGTGTGAGTCGTCTACTGGATCAGTCGTTACAGCATCTGTGTGTTGTTCAAATGTTTTGTTTTGGTGAAGAGCGATATGGCCCAAAACAGTAAAGCAAGGGCCCAGGCGTTAAAAAAAAAAACAACAAAAAAAATGGATGTGTCTTCTCTGGTATTAGTCTCCACTTGGTGTTGACAGGGGGAGGGGGGGGGGGGTTGTAGATGCAAACTGTGGCCTGCTTCAATGTGTCTCAAAATGGGTGCGAGAAGAAGGATGGTCAAAGAGGGGGAGGGACCAAGCGTAGCTCAGTGCCGAAACTCCACACCCTCTACAAGTGTGAGGTGTCTTCGTGGCGAAGGTGAGGAATGAGTGGGGTATCAGTCCTACATCGTCGTGTTCAGTGGGTGGTGTCTTGTAGGCACTTGTAGACATTTGGACGTCTGTATGAGAATGGCTGTGTCCTCACTGAAGAAGTGGGTACTTGGGAAGGCTGGCAGCCGATTGGTGATGTCAGCATGTGTTTACCACGCAGGTTCCTGTGTCTGTTCACTGATCGAAAACGAATGATTTACTAGGAGATGAGGAGTTACAGTGTTCTGTTGTTGTACTGATGCTGGTCCATGCCTCTGTTCTCTGTCCCCACAAAACCACTCTTCACCAAAATAAAAAAAAAAAAACAAAAAAAAAACAAAACAAAAAAACGGAATTTGATGCTAGGACTTATGGCAGTGAAAAAAAAAAAACAGCATCAGTGTGGGTGGGAATTAAAATTAGACTCCAGTGGCTAACAGTAGAAAAAGCATAATTACTTCCTTTACTAAGCGAAGTGTGTGTATTTATTACCTTCTTAAACCCTAAATGACTGCTACAATTAAAGACTCACGAAACAATTAAATTATTCAAAGCAAAACTAGATCTTTAAAAAATGTAAAGTATAAAAGCTGTATAATTATCTAAAACAATTGACGGCTGTCAGTCAGATGTTGGAATGAAGACAACACGTGTTTAAGAATAGACATGAAATGTAAGACTACATCCATCTGCTGGCTCAACTTTCAACACAGGAAATCTAATCACTGGTTTAAAAAAAAAACAACAACAACAAAAAAACCCCTAAACATTCCTAACAAAAAAAACTATGTTTTTGAGCCATGTGCTTATATTTCACTTTCCTGATCTCATGACTAAATACCAATTTGACCTCAGCTGCATATTAACCGCGATCACAGTGGATTCTGAGAAGTGTAAAGAGAAAAACCCCAAAGCAACACTTCAGTCATAACGCCACTCATGTTCTCCTTAGAACCCCAAATTGGACATATTCTAGAATTGTGTCTGTTTTGTGGCATTATCAGTGAAGGGAGCTGCCTCTCTTGCTTCCAACGCCCCACAGCGGCAGTAAGGTGCTCGACAGGTTCAGGCTTCTCAACTATAAAGCATGTGGAGCTCAGCAAATGTTTGGCTGTGTTTTCAGGTATTTAAGGTAGTACCTGGTCCTCCAAGGTTGGGGTTTGTGTAGTCCCAGGTGTCCTGGTCATTCTTGAACACATTCAGGCGAGTGGGCTAAGGAGGGACAGACAGACACAGAGCTTTACTTTGCTTGTAGCCTCCAAAACACAACAAACCCAAGTGATGTGGTTGAATGATCACTTGGCTCATTAATCTCTAATACTTATCCATGTAAAAACACTAGCATAGCATGCAGGGTCGCTGATTGTGTTGCGCGGTACCTTGGCGTACTCTATCTTCAGCGTGCAGCAGCCAGAGTAGATATCAGCACCATTGAGTGATGCTTTGGCGCGCTGGGCACTTGGCACAGAATCAAACGTAATAACTAGGTTAAGGACCAGTCTTCAGCTCTGTCCGTTATTTAACCTTCTAACAATCTACAAACAAGCATTTTCAGCCTGGTGTAGTGAAATTAACTCTAAAGGTTTATAGGTTTCAAACTGCCGCCAGAGTACTTGACTGAACACATGGAAAAAGCAGTCCATGTCTTAAAAACACACAAACATTTGTTGATACCCACTTGTGAGCCATGTGTCAGACAGAGTTCATACAAAAAGGATATTCAACCATGGCCTGGACGCCATTCTTCCTGAAGATGACAATTCTCTGGACAGGACCGCAGTTATTGCAAATTGTATAGAGAACATCCTTTAGAAAGAATTTAAAAAGAAAAATCAAAACTACAAAAAGACAAAAAGGTGTTAGGCATTTGATGCTGGGATTACTAAAGTAGACAAGTTCAGAAAATGTATAGCTTCACTAAAAACATTTATGAACATGACATCAGCCCTCAGCCCCTTATGATAACAGCCCAAATCTTCTGTACGTTACCGTGGTGATGGGGTAGATGGGGTTCATGATGGTGAACAGAAGAACGTGGTTAACACTTCGAGAGTCATCAGAGTCCCCAGGCCTGGAGATCTTCTGGCTAGTGGAATAGTTGATAAAGGCTGGGTGGCCTGCAATATAAACCTGGTTATCTGCAGCATAGGTCACAGCTGTAGAGGAGCCATTCATGTCTTCGTACTCCACCAGAGCCTGGCGCTTCTTGGGCATCACCACCACGTAGCTGGAGAACAGCAGCAATGAAACATTCAGAACAAAAATGCAACTTGCCGCAAATTTAGGAGTACAGTTAATCCACAGCTACACTCCTCAACAAGTTGTTGTCAAAAGGCCCATGTTTTAAAACTGCATATAAAACTTCAGATAATCGACAATAACAATTTGCATAAACTCCTTCTCTACCTGATTGCCCCAAACTCTTGTAAAGCCTCCACTAGGTCAGCCTCAGTAACACCATCCACTAGTCCACGGACGTGGACCACCACAGATGGGAGAGTCTTGTGTGGATCTTCATATCCCTGTGGGAGAGAAGGTATAGAATTAATAAAATGGTCGGTTACACAGCGGTAGGAGGCCCCAGGGAAGAACCATGACACGCTGGAGGGTCTTTGTCTCTCAGGTGGCCTGGGAATGCCTTGGAGTTCCACCGGAAGAGCTGGAGGATGGTTACACAAATCTACCTAACCAAACCTTCTACGTTACAACCTTAAATGTCTTAATTAAAACTAGCATGGATGGTAGGAAGCTCTATGATCCAACAGACTCCATTTTTCTACGCATAAGCTGCAATTCTACTTCTCACTTCCCTTCTACAGTTATCAAGAAGACAGAGCTGCTGACCCAAACAACCTGACCATTTGTTTGCTGCCTATACTTATTATCTCTTTACTCGAACCGGTAGAGGCAGATGGCTACCTACCCGGTGTATTGCTCTGAGCTAGTGGCCCTAATTTCTTCATATGAGCATTAAATATCAAACAAAGACAACATTAACCTGTAAGTCATAGAAAGTTCAGCTGGTGGTTTGTAAATACTACAGCCACACAGGAGAATGTAAAAATGAAACACTGGAGTCCCGGATGTAGCAGCGGTGATAATTGCTTGTTCATCATCACGTCACTGTTGCCTCAGAGCCAGAAGGAGCCTCTGTGGAGTTTACATGTTCTCCCTTGTTCTTTAGCCCACAGTCAGGTTAACTGGAGCTGTTGCAGATCTTCACATTGGAACAAAACACTATGCTTGCTTTGTTTATTTATATTTTTTGTATATTGACGTTTTATTATTGAAACGCTGAGATCTAAAGAGTCAAAAACAAAATTTGTTCCAAATTCTAATAAGGAAAAATATCAAGATTTTTTTTTAAATCTGATTAATCAAAAATGTAACCGACCCGTTAAATCGATAATCAAAATAACGTGTCAAATCTCAGACAAGCAAAATATTAAACCTAGTCCCACTTGTGAACCAAGATAGCTAAATTAAAAATTGGCAAATTAAAATCCCTACGCTCTAAAACTCTGGAATGTGGCAAGTTACAAGCACGCACGCGCGCACACACACTAACGCGCTCGATGTGCTGCTCTAATCATGTTTTACTGCCCGTTTGTTGTCGCGTCCCGTCTCGGTTCCGTCCCGGTTCCTCCCCAGGTTACAGGGATTCGGGGGTTATGGAAACCAAGGCTACACAGTGAACATAGGCCGGAGGGGTGGGCCCTTAATATTCGTGACGCTTCTCCTGTTGGTGTCTTGTTTTGTCCGTTTCTCCCAAAAGCTACATAGGTTGGTTTAAATCAGGCTTACGCGTGCTGAAGGATAGCATTTAACTAACCATACACAAAACGCAGGTGAGACATAATCACGTTATCCGATTAGCCAAATTAGTGCGAAGCGTTAGCTCGCAGCTAGCACATGGCTAACTTTATCGGGGAAAGAACAAAGCCGAGCACCGACGAGGCCCGGTCGGGAGCTCCGCACAAAACTGCCTCTAAGGGACCAGACATTGTGCTTTTTAGTTGTGGGTGTATAGCTGAAATAAACTACACACATACACACAATAAAGATAGCAACATACTGACGACACTGCTAAACGTGCCTAGCTTCGCGGCCCACCGCACAAGCTATCCGTGGTGGTTTTAGTACCAACAGGGACTTGAATTAATCAAATCAGAACCGATTTGTTTAACGCGTTCAACACTAACATTTCATGAAGCTCAGCCAGAACATACTCACCGTGGCCATTCCGTCGGTTTTTTGTCGTTTGGTTGCCCGGCCGTCCTCGCTGTAGTAACGGCTCGCTGCAGTAGCCATGTTGTCCCGGTTAAAAAAGGATGGTACGAGTGACGACGAACAGAAACGGATGGAAAAGTCAAGAAAAACGAGCTTCATCTGTCCCCGCCCATTAAAGCTTCTTTGTGTTCTCATAGGCTCAGACAGCTGTCAATCGATTGGTGACTTCACAACCACCCCATAGGTGAAGAAAACGAGTAAAAATGTTTGACTCGGAACTCAGAAGTGAACACAAAAAAGACCAAATTAGTTCGGATTTGGGTAAAAGTCAGATTAGAGTTGTAATAATTTCATTCATTTCACTTTCAAGATACGACTGCACATACTATTGTTCTATTCAGATACATTTAATTATCTAACATCCAGTGTTATTATAAACATGTAATTTTAGGATTATTTTTCACATACAAAGAATCTGTTGACACTAGAGAACTCAACTGCCTCCTTCTTAGCCTGTTTCTTTGTCAAGAATCAGCATCTGTAGTAAACCGCATCAAAATCCTATTTAAATAGAAGGAGTTTAATAAAATACTGGTACGTTGAAGTTTATTCTAAATTAACTGTTTTAACATATTAGCCAAGAACAGAAAATTGTTAATGCAGCCCTAAAAGAATCAAAACCTATGCACTGTATGTTTTTAAAACATACCAGACATTAACACACGATAAACAGCTTCTATTCAGGACTAAGGTCAACGAATCAAAGAAGACAATGCAGAACAGAAGCACACTGTGGGAATGTGACATTTAATGACACGCAGGCCAGATGAGTGAAAACTAACAGCATTTCAACTCAAAACTCAAACTGCAGTGCAATGCAAAGTATCTTTTGCTCATTCATAAAGAGGAAAACATTTCAGAAAGTTGAGCTATGATAATAAAAGCAGTCTTTCCACTGTAGCGCCCCATCATTTACTGTACACTGC